>NC_138549.1:48071837-48323839 GCF_964273705.1 Natrix helvetica | reverse complement strand
CAAAAAGACAGGAGAATACAACAACTGCGAAGGGGGGCAAACCTCGTCGCACTCCAGAGGCTATAAATCCTCCTGGAGGCTACACGAGGGGCTCAACCCGACAGCTGAATCTCTCCCTCATAAATTCCAAGAATTTAAGAGTGTCCAAGGTGTTAAAGATCGTAAAAAAACACCTCTAACTGTCTCTTGATCTGACAAGCTCAAAGAAAGCCTGCCGTCGGCGCCAGGAACAACCGGAAGTCCCGAAAAAAAGGACATTCTTTCAAATTCTATTTTTGTCTGAAAATTTTCCATGTCTATGTTTCCCTTACGTATTGTTTTAATTTCTTCACCCAGTTCTGCCGCTCCCTCCTCTAACACCAAAATTCTCTGTTTATTTCCAGCTATCTGTTCCCACCCCCTCTTCCTTTGATGACAAAATGCTGGCAAGGCACCAAGCTAAAGCTGGTGGTTCTGACAGAAATGGATACACTTTCACTGTAAAATGTGACAAACAGTTTGACATTCTCAACTACAAGTATCAAATTGTTCTGTGTGCCAAATTCGGCTGCCCTGCTGGCTGCAAAAAAAGAAGCTCACTTTAGCTGTATCTGCCCTAAGGAGATGAAGATACAATTGAAGGAATTTGCTTTCATTAAAGATCAGAGATACAAGATTGGTTCTTTTGGATCACATCACATTGGTTTGCTAGATTTGCAGAAATGACTAGTCAAAAGACAAATGCGGCAAGACGATGAGAGAGAAAGGCTAACTAAATATAAGCAGAGAAGTATTCCAGACATTTTGATACTGTCAAATGAAGTAATTATGCGATGTGATGGAAGTTATGAAGAGGTTTTAACCAAACACAGGTGCTCTCTACTTCAAAAAAAAGACAGAATACAATAGATTAGAAATAACAAATGTTGCTATGCAAAGCATAACATATAGTGTTGGTCTACGTGCCACTGCTGCCATTACCACAACCGCCTTCATAGATGCCGGCTTAATCACCAAAGAAGATAAGAGACTTGTAGTTGACCACAATAAAGTCAGTAGGGCAAAATAGAATGCATCTTCTTCTACCGCCATTTAGATGCAACTAAAGTTATGCTGAAAGCAAACAATTCAGACCAACAATTCCCCAGTGCCATCAAAGAAGAACATTATTCTGTGTGCAGTGAGCCAGGTGGAAGATAATGTTATAATTTCACTCCAGAGAAAGGCTCAAAAACAGGGAAACTTACTCAAGTGATTGCAGATAATCTGGTGTATTTCATGAAGAAGAAAGGCAAAAGACAAAAGCTTGAATGCCATTGGAGGAGATTCTACAAATCTTAATACTGGCTGTGAAGGTGGTGCCATGCACTGGGTAGAAATCAAGCTTGACTGGAAGTTGATCTGGTTGGTGTGTGCACTTCATACAAATTAGTTAGTCCTATGACACTTAATCACAAAATTGGATGGGAAGATTTTGTCTAGCAACAAATGGGCAGGTAAAATTGACAACATGCTAGACTGCAAATAGCTTTGTCGAATATGGGTTTCAAAACATGGCTTTAAAGGCAAAACTCTCATTGATGTGTACTATCCTTGCTGATTCAACATCAAAGTAAAGTATTCCTGGATTGAAGGCCCTCATCATGTGTTGTTCCAGCCTCAGCAAGTCAGACTACAAAAGAAGGCTGTAGTAGATGCTGTTTTGCCAACCATTCAGTGCTTAGCATGGTATGCTTTCAGTGAAATTATAATCCAGACACTGTGATCAGATGACATTCAAGAGAGGAGAGCTGGTGTGCAAAAGATCATTGACTTGAGAGGTGCAGTGGGAGATTTTTCTCTTTGTGCAAGAAAAAAGCCTTTAATCAACACCAGAGCATCCATTCTGCTGGAGCTGATTGACTGGACTGAAGGTGTATATGAGCCACCTTCAATGTGCAAACTGACTACAGCAGAAATAAAGAAGTTAATTGACGAACCAATGCAAGTACCACAGTGGCCCTGTCATGCCCAATCAAAAGACAGATGTGTGAAACAGGTCACAGAGGGCGTAAGCAGAGGGCGAAAAACAACACAACATGCAAACCAAAAGTTTGGGAACAGACTTCCAGTTTGCGCGTTGTGTTGTGCTTTGCAACAGCCAAGGATGGAAGAGTTCACTCAGGAGTGATGCCAGTGAGGAAGGTGACTGGATTGGAGGCAAGTGTACCCCAAGCTCTCTGGGACAGGTAAAGAATTATGGGGAGGCGAAGGAGAGAGAGAGAAGAGAGAGCGCTGGGCAGGAGCCATAGGGGGAGGAGGGCGGTGGCTCTTGTTCACCCCTGCCTGGAGAAAGATTCTCCTGGCGCAAAGAGATGGAGAGAGGGAGGTCCAAGGTGGCTCCACCCTAACCCAGAGGCAGCTGGGGATTACTCTCACCCTCAGGCAACAGCTCCGCCTCCTCCCCTCCTCAAGCCCGACAAGGAAGCCCACTCCTCACATTAGATTCACCCAAGAAAGGAGAGAGAGAGCCCGAATCAGCCCGAGGTCCCTCTCCCCATGCCAGAAGAAGCAGCAAGCACCAGGCTGCCATCCTTCTGGGTTAGCCCTAAACTCCACCCCACCCCACCTGAGAAAAGGAGCTCTATTTTCTCACTCATGCTGGGGAGCATTGTGGTTTCTGCCCTTAACTGCTTCTTCTAGCTCGGGGAGAGCAGATCAACTGAGGCAAGCTCTCTCTCTCCTTCCTTGGGTGGATCTGGTGGGAGGACTGTACTGGCATCCTGGGAGGTTACGGGCGACTGGCTCCTGGGCCTAGTGAACGCTTCGCTGGGTGAGGGGTTTCTACCGGCCGCCTTGAAAGAGGCGGTTGTGAGGCCCCTGCTCAAGAAGCCTTCCCTGGACCCAACGGACCTAGTCAATTACCGTCCAGTCTCCAACCTTCCCTTTTTAGCGAAGGTTGTAGAGAGTGTGGTGGCACAACAGTTTCCACGTCACCTGGAGGAGAATGATTATCTAGACCCGCGCCAGTCCGGCTTCCGACCCGGGCACAGCACGGAGACGGCCTTGGTCGCGTTGGTTGATGATCTCTGGAGGGCCAGAGATAGGGGCTGTTCCTCTATCCTGGTCCTATTAGATCTCTCGGCGGCGTTCGATACCATTGACCATGGTATCCTGTTGCACCGGCTAGAGGGGCTGGGAGTCAGGGGCACCGTTTTACGGTGGTTTGGCTCCTACCTCTCTGGCCGGACGCAATGTGTGTTGGCAGGGGAGCAGAGATCGACCCGGAGCCCCCTCATATGTGGGGTGCCACAGGGGTCGGTGCTCTCGCCTCTCCTGTTCAACACATACATGAAACCGCTGGGCGAGATCATCCGTGGTTTTGGGGTGGGATACCATCTGTATGCTGATGATACTCAGCTATACATTTCCACCCCGAACCACCCCAACGAGGCCGTTGAAATGATGTCCCGGTGTTTGGAGGCCGTACGGGTCTGGATGGATGGCAACCGACTAAAACTCAACCCTTCCAAGACGGAGTGGCTGTGGCTTCCGGCCTCCCGGTTCAACCAGTTACTCCCATCACTGGCCATCGGGGGCGAGCAACTGGCCCCCATGGAACGGGTGCGCAATTTGGGCGTCCTCCTGGATGCCCGGCTGTCCATGGATGACCATGTAACAGCCGTGGCAAGGGGGGCGTTCCATCAGGTTCGCCTGATGCGCCAATTGCGCCCCTTATTGGACCGGGATGCCCTACGCACAGTCACCCATGCGCTGGTGACGTCTCGCCTGGACTACTGCAATGCTCTCTACATGGGGCTTCCCTTGAGATGCACTCGGAGACTGCAGTTGGTCCAGAACGCGGCCGCGTGGGTGATTATGGGGAGGACTAGATACTCCCCCGTAACACCTCTCCTGCGCTAGCTGCACTGGCTTCCTGTAGTCTACTGAGTGCGTTTCAAGGTTTTGATTATGATCTTTAAAGCGCTTCATGGCACAGGACCTAGTTATATGCAGGATCGCATCCTGCCCCATACATCCCTACGACCAATCCGCTCACACAGAGAGGGACTTCTTCGGGTGCCGTCCGCTAAACAGTGTCGGGGGGCGACACCCAGGAGCAGAGCCTTCTCTGTGATGGGCCCAGCCCTGTGGAATGACCTCCCCCATGACATCAGGATTACTTCCGATCTCCGCTCCTTCCGTGTACAGCTGAAGACCCACCTCTTTCAATTATCTGGCCTGGCTCAACCGTAATTTTTTTCTTATTCCTCCTGACAGTCCTTTTAAATTTTAAATTGTGGTATTTCCAATGGGATATTTTAATGGTGACTTTTAATTGTCTAAATGTGATGTAATCTGTTACCTCCTCCGTGCATGTATGTCCGTGCATGTATGTCTTAGTATATGTGTGTATTTGGATGTCTATGTGTTTGCACATGTTTTATGTTTTATATGTTTTATTGTACGCCGCCCCGAGTCCTGTCTGGAGAGGGAGCGGCTAATAAATTTAAATTTATTATTATTATTATTAGGAGTGGGCTTCGTTGCTGGGCTTGAGGAGGGGGGAGGTGGAACTGTTTCCTGAGGGTGAGAGCAGTCCCCGGCCGCTTCTGGGTGCAGACAGATGCTGCAGGAGAGCAGGAGAGAAGCTGGTTTTGGCAGAGATCAGAGAGCCCATGTGGGGATAGAGGAGGCGGGCTGGCTTGAATGCGTGCAGGTGATTTGCCAGCGCATCCTTTGCTTGTTGGGGCATTCCCCTTCACCCTTAGTGATGGGGGATGCATGGTCATGTGGGCAAAGGCTGCCCCCCCTCTACAACATGTAGGGGGCTCCCCGTAGCCTCAGCTCATATGGGATGCAGCTGAGTCTGCTGTCCTGAGCCGGCAGAAGTGGTGGATGCGGATGGGAGCGCGCGAACCTTCTCCCCATTGCCATTGCACCTGCTCGGCTTGCCCCCTGACTGCCTCCCAAGCTAGGAGGCAGAACGTCCTCCTCCATGAGAGAAAGGCGCAGAAAAGGTGTGCGGTGGGAAACAGGTTCCCGGTGTGTGTGTGAGAGAGAGATTGGGCCAGTCAGAGGGGGTTTCCCCTGTTTGCCATAGGAGAGAAAGAGAAAGGGGGAGGAGCACCTCTCAACAAGTCACTGAGCATGCCGGCTAGCCGGAGAGACCAATCCACCACTGAACCCAAATTGTAGCCGCGGCCCAGCAGGCGGGTGGGTGAGCAGGCTCTCTCCCACTCCCTGGCTCCCTGGACTGTATGCATTTCTTCTTCACCGGGTGTGAAGCTGGCCATGGCAGCAAGAACTTGAGCTTGGAGAGCTAAACAGAGGTGGTGCGTGCTCTCTCCCTCTCTCTGAAGTCCACAGAGTGAGATTTCAGGGAAACTCCACCTCCTTCAGAATCAAAATGGCTGGCAGGGCACTTCAGCCCAGTGCTGGTCTCTCCATGGACTTGAGGAGAAAGAAAGTCCCCCCTTTCCCCCTTCTCAAATCATGGTGTGCATGGTGAGAGAGAAAGAGGGAGGGAGGGAGGGAGGGAGGGAGGGAGGGAGGGAGATCACGAGCCACCTCTGATTAGCTCTCCAAGCTCAGCTTCTCACTGCCGCGGTCAGCTTCATGCCTGGCTGGTGCATATGTCACCACAGCACTTGAGCGATGAAATGCGTATAGTCCAAGGGAGCCAGGGATAGAGAGAGTGCCTGTTCGCCTGCCCGCCTGCTGGGCTGGAGCTATGATTAGGGTTCAGTGGCAGATTGGTCTCTCCGGCTAGCCAGTGTGCTTGGCAAGTTGTTGAGAGGTGCCGCTCTCCCACTCTCTCTCTCTCTCTCGCCACACATGTTGCTATTTGAGAAGGGGAAAAATGGGGGCTTTCTTTCCCTTCAAGTCCACAGAGGGAGATTTCAGGGAAGCTCCACCTCCTTCAGAATGAAAATGGCCGGCGAGGTACCTCATCCCAGTGCTGCTCCCATGGCAAACAGGGGAAACACCTCCACCACCATCCCGATCTCTCTTTCACCCCCCCGCCCCCGGGAACCTGTTTCCCCACTGCACACCCTTTCTGCATCGGTGGAAGATGCTGGGCATCGGGGGCATTGCACCACAACCGTCCGCCGGCCACCAGGGAGACAGTTGGTGCTGCCAGGTGCCTCCAAGTACAGGTGAGCTGTGCTTGGCTGGGCGGGGGAGACGGACATGAGGCTTTGGGACAGGACAACGTGAGCACAGCTGCCCCACCAAGAGTAGCGGTTGCCTCCGTTGCCTCTGAAGCAGGGAGCGGCAGGTGCTGCGGGTTCAAGTGGAAGGCGCTGGAAGCCTCCTGAGGGCTTTGGGGGGAGGCTGTTTTTGTTCTCCCCAGGCTCCTACAAAGCCCCTGGAGCCTGGGGAGGACGAAAAAGGGGATCATCATGCACCAAAAGTAGGGGGAGCGCAGAGGTCCCACGAGCATGCACATGGGAGTCACGCACATAGGATTATGGGTGTGGCATGCTTGCGCACAACCCCCCTGCTCTCCCCCCACTTTTGGCATGCGATGCCAAAAAAGTTCACCATCACTGATCTAAACAGTCCTCATCCAACTGTTTCAAAGAGGCATGAAAACCTAGGTTTTCACCCAGGCCTTTGGTGTGGATGATTGAAACCTCTTATTAACTTAGGTTGTTTTCTTTTGTTTCCATTCAGTTTGTTATACTGCCATCCTACCCATTTTGTGTCTTATTATTTTTATTTTCACATGTTTCATATGTTTAAATCATGCATAATCTACAAAGAGTTCCTGGGAATTGGGCCGCATAAATTTAATTAATCATCATCATCATCATCATCATCATCATCATCATCATCATACAATACAATACAATACAATACAATACAATACAATACAATACAATACAATAGTAGAGTTGGAAGGGACCTTGGAGGTCTTCTAGTCCAACCCCCTGCCTAGGCAGGAAACCCTATACCGTTTCAGACAAATAGCTATCCAACATCTTCTTAAAGACTTCCAGTGTTGGGGCATTCACAACTTCTGGAGGCAATCTGTTCCACTGATTAATTGTTCTCACTGTCAGGAAATTTCTCCTCAGTTCTAAGTTGCTTCTCTCCTTGATTAGTTTCCACCCATTGCTTCTTGTTCTACCCTCAGGTGCTTTGGAGAATAGTTTGACTCCCTCTTCTTTGTGGCAACCTCTGAGATATTGGAATAATGCTATCACGTCTCCCCTACTCCTTCTTTCTCTTAAGCTAAACATACCCAGTTCCTGCAACCGTTCTTCATATGTTTTAGTCTCCAGTCCCCTAATCATCTTTGTTGCTCTTCTCTGCACTCTTTCTAGAGTCTCCACATCTTTTTTACATCGTGGCGACCAGAACTGAATGCAGTATTCCAAGTGTGGCCTTACCAAGGCATTATAAAGTGGTATTAACACTTCACGTGATCTTGATTCTATCCCTCTGTTGATGCAGCCTAGAACTGTGTTGGCTTTTTTGGCAGCTGCTGCACACTGCTGGCTCATATTTAAATGGTTGTCCACTAGGACTCCAAGATCCCTTTCACAGTTACTACTACTGAGTAAGGTATCACCTATACTGTACCTGTGCATTCCTTTTTTGTTGCCTAAATGTAGAACCTTACTCTTTTCACCATTGAATTTCATTTTATTAGATAGTGCCCAATGTTCAAGTTTGTCAAGATCCTTCTGTATCTTAAGTCTATCTTCTGGAGTGTTGGCTATTCCTGCCAGCTTGGTATCATCTGCAAATTTGATGAGTTCCCCATTTATTCCCTCATCCAAATCATTGATGAAGATGTTGAAGAGTACTGGGCCTAAAACAGAGCCTTGGGGTACTCCACTGCATACTTCCCTCCATGTAGATGCAGTTCCATTGAGAACTACACGTTGAGTGCGGTTGGTCAGCCAGTTACCAATCCATCTGGTGGTGATGCTGTCTAACCCACATTCTTCTACTTTATCTAGTAGTAGGTTATGGTCTACCTTATCAAAAGCCTTACTGAAGTCCAAGTAAACTATATCAACGGCATTCCTCTGGTCCACTAATTTTGTCACATTATCAAAGAATGCAATAAGATTAGTCTGGCATGATCTGTTTTGACAAATCCATGTTGGCTTTTGGCTATTACTTTGTTTGCTTCTAGGTGTTCGCAAATTCGTTGCTTGATTATTTTTTCCAGAATCTTTCCTGGTATTGAGGTTAGGCTGATAGGTCTGTAGTTTCCTGGATCTAATTTTTTCCCTTTTTTGAAGATGGGAACCACATCAGCTCTTTTCCAGTCCTCTGGTAGTTCCCCGGTGTTCCAGGATCTCTGAAAGATATAATTCAGTGGTTCTGAGATCTCGTCTGCTAGTTCCTTCAGAACTCTGGGGTGTAAACCATCCGGTCCTGGTGATTTGAACTCGTCTAGGGTAGACAGGTGCTCACTTACCATTTTCTTCCCTATTTCAATTTGTGTTCCTAATTTTGTGGTGCTGCTTTTGATAGGTTGGACTGTTTTATCCCTTTGTGTAAAGACAGATGCAAAACATGAGTTAAATAGTTCTGCTTTCTCCCTGTTGCTTGTCACCTTCTTGCCACTTTCTCCTAGCAATGGACCAATTGTTTCCTTAACTTTTTTCTTGTTTTTAACATGTTGGAAGAAGCTTTTTTTGTTAATTTTTACTTTTGTGGCAAGCCTTTCTTCATTGTGAGCCTTAGCTTTCCTCACTTCATCTTTACAGGCTCGGGCTATTTGCTGATATTCTGCCTTAGTTATGTCCCCCTCCTTCCACTTTTTATACTTACTTTTTTTGTCTTTCAGTTTGTCAGATAGTTGTTTATGCAGCCATGCTGGTTTCTTTTGGGAGGTGTTGTTTTTCTTCTTCATTGGTATTGTGTTAGACTGGGCTTTTCTAATCTCATTTTTCAAAATTTCCCAAGCTTCTTGAGTTGTTTTCCCCTCGAGGATTCTCATCCATGGAATTTTTCCCAAGCTCTCTCTAAGTTTATTGAAATTAGCGTTCTTAAAGTCCAAGACTCTAGTTTGACTTTGTTCTACTACTTGTGTTTGGATAATGTTGAATTCCAATATTGCATGGTCACTTGCCCCCAGGGTTCCTATGGCTTCAACACCTTCTATCATTTCCTCTCTGTTAGTGAGAATTAAGTCCAGTATGGCTGATCCCCTTGTTTCCTTCTCTACTTTTTGGAAAACAAAGTTGTCTGCTAGGTTTGTTAGGAACCTGTTGGATCTTCCACTTGGTGCAGAGTTTGTTTCCCAGTTGATGTCAGGGTAGTTAAAATCTCCCATTACTATTGTGGTGTGCTTCCTACATACCTTAGTTAGCTGACTAGCAAAAAGTTCATCTTCTTCCTCTGCTTGGTTGGGTGGCCTGTAGTATAGACCTATGGCAATGTCATTTCCCCCACAACCTTTAATATTGACCCAAATGCATTCAAGATAGTTCTCATTATTGTTGTGCTCTATTTCTGTAGAGACGTAGTTATTTCTTATATATAGTGCAACTCCACCTCCTCTTTTATTTGGTCTATTTCTTTTAAATAATTTAAATCCTTCTAGCTGTATGTTCCATTTGTCAGTTTCATCCCACCAAGTTTCTGTAATGACAATAATATCATATCTGCCCTCTTTTACTTGAATTTCTAATTCTCCCTGTTTATTCCTCATACTCTGTGCATTGGTATATAGACATTTGAGTCCATTTTGATTGACCTTGTGTTTACTGTCTACATAACCTGTATTATGCCTGACTGCCCCTATTTTCTTGCCACTTGTGTGATTCATGCACATGGTATGACAATCACTATTACATGCTTGGTTTTGCTTGACAGCAGGAGTGATAATCTTACCCACACACACATCTATGTTACATGCATTTATAACCCTATGAATTTTAGTTTGCTGGGGACAGAGATGTTCTGTATCTATTAATTCTCTGTCCCCGCTCTTCAGTTTAAATGTTTATCAAAGAAAATCTGTGAATTTAATGCCAAGTAACTCAGTTCCTTTCTTGGATGGGTGCAACCCATCTCTTTTGTACAGTTTTTCATTGGACCAGCTACAGGCTTCATGACTAATAAAACCAAAGCCTTCCCTTTTACACCACTCCTTTAGCCAAACATTAAACTCTGCTACACGCTGGCCCTTCCCTTTTTGTTCCTTATATACAGTTAAACCTCTGAAAAGATAAGCCTACAACCTATACTATTAAGTTCATACCCCAAGTTCTGGAAATCATTCTGCACAGAAAGTACATCTTTCTGGGATAGATCATTAGTGCCAAGATGTATAATAGCATCAACGTCACAGTCCTTACTTGCATTCTTGACTATCTTAAGAATACGCCTCTTGTCTCTGCTGGCAGTAGTACCTGGCAGACACCTGACCTCTTTTAAAACCTCCGTATCCTCTCCTAAATTAACATCTCTTACGATTGAATCACCAACCAGAAGGTGACTTCTCTTTTTACATACCTTGATCTTCTTCTGCGACTGATGTGTGATACCTGGTTCCCCTTTTTGCCTTTCCGAAGAAAGTTCTTCGTTTTGGACCACGATCCCCTGCTTATTTGAGACATCATTATCACAACTGCCTTGACCTATCTCTTTAGTGTCCCCATTAAGGTCAGCAAGGGCACTATATCTGTTTTGCTGGGTCACAGCAAAAGCTTTGGGTTTATGGTTCACAGCTCTCAACCTGCCAGATCCCACAGTTGTCCAGACAGCTCTTCTCCTGCAAGATCTTTGTGGTAGAGGGGGCTGATAGTGTGGCTTCACCATAGAGTGGAATGGCTGACGTAGACACATAGTTTCTGCTTGGGGAGCACAGATTACAGATTCTAGATAGGTAATCTGCCTATGTAGACTCGTAATTTGTTTACAAAGGGGACAGTATCCAAATTTGAAAAGAGTACTGCGAAAGACAGGTGCAAAACAGCTATTACATTGAACTAAGCCAGTCATTTTGAAATAAATAAAATCACAATCTCAAACACACTAATCCAGAATGTATTATTGCTATTTTGGTTTATAGATATATGATTCGCGCGCCGTTAGGTGCGCGGGCCCCCACCTCAGTGTCTTTGTCTCTGTGACTCACCCCCCCTTCTCTCCAGCAGCTCCAATCCTAGCTTCAGGAAGGTTCAAATGATATGGAGTTTAAGGGCCCCCACCTCAGTGTCTTTGTCTTGTGACTCACCCCCCCCTTCTCTCCAGCAGCTCCAATCCTAGCTTCAGGAAGGTTCAAATGATATGGAGTTTAAGGGCACCCACCTCAATGTCTTTGTCTCTGTGACTCACCCCCCCTTCTCTCCAGCAGCTCCAATCCTAGCTTCAGGAAGGTTCAAATGATATGGAGTTTAAGGGCCCCCACCTCAGCGTCTTTGTCTTGTGACTCACCCCCCCTTCTCTCCAGCAGCTCCAATCCTAGCTTCAGGAAGGTTCAAATGATATGGAGTTTAAGGGCCCCCACCTCAGTGTCTTTGTCTTGTGACTTACCCCCCCCTTCTCTCCAGCAGCTCCAATCCTAGCTTCAGGAAGGTTCAAATGATATTCAAATCATCATCATCATCATCGAATTTGTATGTGCTGCATGATTTGGGAGAATGGATCTGCTGAGGCTCCGTTATTGAGGGAGCTACCTTCTTCCAGATATCTGGATCTGTCTCCTAGTTCATTTTTGAAGAACTGTGAATAACTGCTCTTCCCATAAACATGTGGAGACAAATGAAGGTCATTCTAGCTGTGAGTGGAGATACTTCAGGACGTCTGTAATTTTGCTATTAATGAATTCTGCTCTTCTGTTTTAACGTGACTGTGTCGATATCTTGTTAACTGCTCAGTCTTTTCAGAAATGGAACAGCATATAAGCCAAACTAAATATTTGTTTATTGATTTGTTTTGAATAAAAACATCGGCAATAGGTGAACTTATTCTTAAGATTTATTTATTTACTTACTTACTTACTTACTTATAAAATTTATTGGCCAATTTGCAGCCTTAATAGCCTGTTTTTTTAAATTTTTTTAGCAGTAATGGTTATCTGATCTTTTTAAAGAAAGTGCAAAATAAATGCAATCTCAGCCACAAAATAATTGCCTAACCTTAGTTTATATGCTGAAATTTATAGTAATCACTATGAACCACTAAAGAACATTTAGGAAAGAATGGTTGGTGTCAAAACACCTTCAGGTGTGCTTTATACTCTAAAATAGGGGTGTCAAACTCACATCATCACAGTGGTGTCATGTGACGTATAGGGACTTTTTCCCCTTTGCTAAACTGGGTGTGAGTATCGCTTCTGGCCAGTGGGTCAAGAGTTTGGCAACCCTGCTTTAAAATATCAGTGAATCAATTAATGTCACCATGTAACAAACATCTGAGGATTAAGCAGAACTGGAGAGAGAATTGGAACTGGAGCTTCTCTGGTGAAAAATTAATGAAAATACATAAAAAGGACATTAAGCCAGAAGACCAGATTGCTAATGGTGTTTTACAGTATTTGACAGGATATACTTTCCACATGTACTAATGATTACAAGAAACAGTTGGAGGAAAAAGAGATTTCCAAAAGTGGCCTGCACAGTAAGTGAGGACGTTTTTTTAAAGAACAGCAAACACTAGCCCAGAGCTTATCACAGATGAAAAGCCAAATAAATACAGATTAGTTGGCCTTCTGGGAGAGATTTGACTAAAAGGAAAATTAAATCTATTGGGAAATTAAGAAGGAAGTACCCTGTGATATTTTCATGAGAAGAGCTGTAGGAACAGGCATTCTTGATGAAGTAAAACTGATCCCAGAAGCATTTAATATTGTTTTGCTAATTTGGAGGGAATCATTACTGTACTGATATTTTAAATGAGTTAAGAGGCATTATTATGTTAAAGTTATGAGCATCTTTCTATTGAGGTAGAAAGCTCACCATAAGGAGAAGTAGCATGTAAATATTATTTAATTTATTAGCAAGACCATCTAACTAAGAACACTTATTATATGGTGAGAATGTAAAAAAAGAAAAGTATCCATAAAATACTATTTGAATACTGCATTATCTAACTTTGTGGAGTGGAAGCAGCTCCTTTCCAATTTCTCAAATAGGTACTTTTAAGAAGCTTATCTTCTTAGTTTTGTTAAAGCCAATTTATAGTCTTATGGTCTGATGAAGCAGTATTATTCTTTTAACATACCAGTAAAAGTTGAAATATGATTTTAAAATAATGAAATTAGAAGTAGAATGTACATAAACTATGTGTAAGATTTAAATGCCATTAAATTTCAATTGGAAACTGGAAGATTTCAAAATTTCAAAACTCTCTAAACTTGTATTGGTGACATCAGATTTAAAACTTCTGAGAAGCTGAGCTTGGAGTTCTCAAACTTGGGTGCCTTCAGTCACCAGGCTCAAATATAGTACTTTCTTATTTTGCATCCAAATTTTGTAGCACCCCATGTCAAATTCATGATTGGGCACCAATCTTTATGTAGACTTAACTTATTAATGCAAGGAGATTGTGAATGCATTTTATAGAACTTCTAACCTATTCAATAGTATGCATCATGAGACTAGTTACATGGCTTTTTTTATGGCAGATAACAGAACTGAATTTGTTATGCTGATAATTCATTCATTTTTAAGGGCTAATGATGCAAGCAACTTTTTAAAAAAAATCCATGCGACTATCCAAAGATGTTATTTCAAATGTTCTGTCAAGCACCAAGGAAATCCAGAAATCGTGTCAGTTCAAATAAATATAAAGGTTTTAATTCTCTACAAGAAACTGAATTATTAATGGTGAAAGCAAATTGATGGTAGGTAAGCGTCAATGGAATTCAAGATGGGTTGGACTTAGATTTCTTAGAGTTCTTCACATCTCTTGCCTACATAGAGTCATTTGTATTTAATTTATTTATCTTTCATTTTAGCAGGATTGTCAGGGAAAATAAATATTTACTTGTGACCCCATATATTGAAAGACAAGGCCTTCTTAATTTCTGCTTGTGTAGTATATTGATAGTGTTCTTATTTAGCACAACTAAATGCAGCAATTGTCCCTTTCTAAAAGATTTTTGAGGTGTAAAAGTTGAGTTTTCTACTTGTTTTATCACTATTAAAATATGAAAAATTATATAATTAAGGTAAAGTGTTAACAGGTATGTAGGAAACACTAAAATTCAAAAATAAAAGCCTCTGACTGTTGGGCATTAGTTGGGGATTAAAACTGCAACTGCACATAGGCAGGAAGGGACAGGAAGAAGGTTAATGTATTCTTAATAGGCGCCTCCAGGGACGTACGGTCAGGGGAGGCAGGGGAGGAAGAGCCTCACCGCTCTCATCATGAAAATTAAAAAAAAGGGAAAAGGGAAAAGGGAAAAGGCGCTGAGGAGCCTTCTGCACACGTGGTCCGTCCCATTCCCCGCCTTCCTGAGTCAACATGAAGGGGACCGCGGAGTGTGAGTCGTGATCCTGCGGAGTGCGCTCCGTGGTCCCGGGGAGCGTGCTCCGTGGTCCCCTTCATGTTGACTCAGGCATCAGGAAGGAGGGGAATGGGACCACGTGTGCAGGAGGCTGAGGCAGCTTCAGCCTCCTCTACACGTCCCATTCCCCGCCTTCCTGAGTCAACATGAAGGGGACCGCGGCTCGCACTGATGACGTCACCAGCCTCACCAGCCATAATCTTCACCGTACGTCACTGGGCGCCTCAGATTAATTGTAACCCCTGAGGACCTATCCAATGAGACCAAAAGGGAAGGAATGGGGCATCGCCTCAGGGATCGTGTATAAAAACTTACTTTTGAATTTCGGTTGCAGTGGTGGGTTTCAAAAAATTTTGGAACCTCTTCTGTGGGTGTGCCCTGCTTTGTGGGAGTGGCTTGCTGGTCCTGTGTCTGGGTGGGAGTGGCTTGCCAACCATGTGACCGGGTGGGAATGGCTTGGCAGTCATGTGACTGGATGGAAGTGGCTTGGCAGTCATGTGACCGGGTGGGAGTGGCCAAGACGATGTCACTGAATTCTTTGCCCCAATGGATGATCTACAAAAAGATATAAAAAAGGAAATTTATTATTTTGTGTACTTACTACTTAAATAATATTAAAATAAGTACACAAAACAATAAAAGAGCTACTTAAAGAAGGAAGATGACTGTCCTTGCCAGTCTTCAATATCACTGACTCCAATGAATGGCCTGCACAAAGAAGAGACACAGAAATGAACTCTTTCATTGCATGCACTGCATTAGGATGAAACCAGCACACAAAATAATAGATTACTGTCCTTTTGTGTGTTGAAGTCACCCACTGACCACCTTGCTCCAATGAATGGCCTGCACAAAGAGATATAGAAAGGAAGACTTTAATTGCTTGCACTACTATATTAAGAATGAAAGAAGCACACAAAGCAATAAAACAGCTACTTACATAGGAAAGATGACTGTCCTAGCGGTCATACTGTGTTGCCTCTTCATCCTGTTAAATAATACTAACTGCAGAAGAACTAAAACAATATTGGACTCGATTGTGGTTGTAAGCTGAGGACTATATTACAGGTAACAGAAGGGACCTCTGTTTTCACCCAACAATGTGCAGTCTTTTCAGGAAGGATGTCCCCCAACAAACAGGAAAGATATAGTTTTTCATCTAAGAAGTTAGATCAAGAATGAATGTCATAGGTAGATTCACAGAGCAATACAGATTTCTTTTTCTGAAATTTATTCCTCAGTTCAAAAAACAGGAATATATGAATTAGGTTCAGTACGTAGGACAGACCAAGTAGCTATTCAAGAGTTAGTGGTGTCATGGTTAGAAGTAATGGTAAAGCAAGATATGGATTTAAAACCAGTAATATTTGGTTGGGCATTTCAAAGGAAATACAATACATATTTAATTTTACACATGTTAACAGCTGCTGGAATTGTGTTTGCACAACAGTAGAAAAACAAAGATATGAAAATGAATAAATATTAGAATGTGCAGGAATGAATAAATTGACAATTAAAAATCAAGAAGGCTTCGAATACTTTTTCACATGAGATTTGTTTTATCAATTGCTAACTAACAAAAACAGAAATTAGAAATCTAAAAGTATGAAAGAAAACACCAATTATTTAAGGAAAGGTTACTAAAATGTATAAGGAAATATTAGTAATTAATCATTATTAATGTGTAGATAACTGCGGGACACTACACACCCATACACACAAAGTATGACAGTGCCAGGAAAACACCAAAAGATAGCAATTTCCCCCCAAAAGACTGCAGATGAAACCAGTTTTTTCCCCCTAACCCTAAGGACAGGAAAGACAAAGCCACTGGAATAAAAACCATCAAGGCATTGTGGGAAATTATAAAGGACAGTGCCAGGAAGCTCACAGAACCAGCAACCACCTCACAATTACCTAAACAACCAGGTATCACACAGAAAGGCACAAAATCTGGCAAAGCTGCCTGGTACCAACCTGGCCTGCCCATAGAAAAGCAGCCACTTTGAGACACGTAAACCATGCACCAACCTGCACACTCAAAAGCAACATATTGCATCACAAATAAAACATTTGCAAAAAGGAATAGCATTTCTTGTAATAAACATATTCTATAAACAATAAATAAATAAAAATTCCTTAAAATATTTTTTAAAAAAGATATTCTATAAATAATAAAAAAATCCTTAAAAACCATTTAAAAATATTCTATACACAATAAATTAAAATAAAACCATTAAAAATATTATATACACAATAAATTAAAATAAAACCATTTAAAAATATTCTATGCACAATAAATTAAAATAAACCATTTAAAAATATTCTATCCACAATACTTTTAAATGTATTATGGATAGAATATTTTTAAATTGTTTTATTTAAAAGTATTGAGTATAGAATATTTTTAAATAGTGTATTTTAATTTATTGTTGATAGAATATATTTTTAAAATAATCTAAGATAATTTTTAAAAAGATTCTACCAACAATAATTTAAAATAAAACAATTTTAAAGTATTCTACACACAATAATTTAAAATAAAACCAGTTAACCCTAAACCTAACCCTTTCGGCCACGTGACGTACACTAGCCCACGGCTTTTCCGAGGGGAGGCCTGAAGGCCTTCCCACGTGAAAGCTGCAAGCTGGCATACGCTAGCCTCCCGCTGCCACCGCTGGCCACCCTCTTTCGACCGTGTGGCATACACCAGCCCGCGGCTTTCGCGAGGGAAGGCCTGAAGGCCTCCTTCCCTCACGAAAGCCCCGAGCTGGCGTACGCTAGCCACCTGCTGCCACCGCCCACCACCTTTCGGCCACGTGGTGTATGCCAGCTCGCAGCTTTTGTGAGGGAAGGAGGTTTTCAGGCCTTCCCTCACGAAAGCTGCAAGCTGGCGTACGTTAGTCTCCCGCCGCTGCCGCTACCCACCCCCTTTCGGCCCTGAAGGCCTTCCCTCGCAAAATCCGCAAACTGGTGGATGCTAGCGCTTTTGCCGCGGTTAAAAGACTGCTATCAACGGACACGTTCCTGGTCCAATATAACAAGACTCTGCCACTTGTCCTGACTTGTGATGCCTCTCCTTTTGGCATTGGTGTGGTCCTCAGCCACCGCATGCCCAATGGAACCAAAGCCCCCATTGCTTATTACTTGAGGACCCTGTCAGCTGCTGAGCGCAACTACAGCCAACTGGACCGTAAGGCTTTGGCTACGGTTGCTGGAGTCAAGAGGTTCCATGAGTACTTGTATGGCCGTGACTTTGAGGTCATCACGAACCATAAACCTCTGCTGGGGCTCTTGGCTGGGGACCGACCAACTCCTGCTTTGCTGTCACCATGAATGACACGCTGGACTATTTTCCTTGCGGCCTACAGCTACCCCCTGATTCACAGGCTGGGGAAAACTCTGGGACACGCTGACGCTCTTAGCACTTCCTGAACTTTTGGAAGATCCAACCCCTGACACCTGGTTTTATTCATTGACTGTTTGGAGGCCAGCCCAGTGTCATCAAGCGAGGTCACCCACAACTCTGTGAGAGACAAGACTATCTCTCAAAGTTTGAACTGGGTGTGGAGGGCGGTGGCCCAAGGGGCTGGTTGGGTCTGAGTTTAAAGCATTTGTCAACAAAAAGGATGAATTATCTGTAGTGCAGGGTTGTCTTCTGTGGGTGGACCGGATTGTTGTTCTACCCAAACTGTGAGTTGCAGTATTAGAGGCCTTGCACGTAGGGCATCTGGGAATTGTCTGGATGAAATCTTTGGCAAGGAGTTACGTGTGCTGGCCTAACATGGATGAGGAGATAGAAGAATGGGTGGCTACCTGCACACCATGCCAGGAGTCCAGACCAGCTCCCACAGAGGCACCCACTAAAGAATGGGAAAGGCTTCAGTCACCCTGTTTGAGGGTGCACATTGACTTTGCTGGCCCGGTTCTTGGCCCGGTTTTAATGGTAGTTGTGGATACCTACTCGAAGTAGCTAGAGATAGTCCTCATGATCACACCACGGCAGAGGCGGTCATCAAGCCACTACAGATACTTTTCTCCACTCACAGCCTGCCTGACGTCCTAGTCTCGGACAATGGGCCCCAATTCACAGCCATGCAATTTGAGACTTATTTAGTCACTCAAGGAATCAGACATGCCCTGGTTGCTCCATTCCATCCGGCCAGTAATGGACAGATGGAAAGTGCGATCTGCAAAAGAAGTGCAATCTGCAAAAGAAGCCCTATCCAGGATGGGGCTGGGAGATTGGCAAACACGGGGAGACTAATTCCTCCTTTACCAGAACATCACTCCAAGTGCAATCACTGGCAGAAGCCCCGCCAAACTTCTGATGGGACACTGGCTAAGATCACCCTTAGACCGGCTGCACCCAAATTACTCTGCCGAATCACCTCCCGATTTGACCGGCAAACTTAGACATTTTAGCATAGAGAATCGAGTTTACACCCACAACTATGCTGGAGGGGGGGTTCTCTGGGTTCCTGCCACGGTTACAGGAATCACCAGACCTCGCTCTTACCAGTTGGAGCTTGAGGATGGTAGAATTTGGAGGCGGCCCATTGACCAACTCTGAGACCGCCTCTCCCAGTCAAATCTTGGGCAACCAGCAGTAACTACTGCATGAGTTAGCCAAAGCCCTATTCAAAAGGAGCATGAATTCACTCCTTCCACAGACAACTCAAGCCCGAAGGTACCTGGTTACTTATCTTGTGAGGTTGCAGGGGTGCAGCGAGTTCCGAGCGAACCAGCTCTAGAAACTCCAGCCGCACCCTGTGGAAAGTTCCAAGTCGGAGAGGCAACATGTCCATCTGACCTGACCAAAGTTCCAGCACCGACTGAACTATGCAGGTCAGAAAGAGTGACTAGAAAACCCACCTACCTGTATGAGTATGTAACCAGCCGGATCAACCTAACTAAGAGGGGAAGGGTGTTACATACTGGCAGACAGTATGGTAGTTTCCACCAAAGTCCTCTGAGCTGGTGGGAAAGTACTCAAAGGTGATTGATTAAGATGTCTGACAGCTACCTATAAAAGGGCTGCTGCCAGACAGAGTCTTTGCTGGATTGTACATAGTTGTGACTAATAAAGAGCTGTTAGCCTGAGTCTGCCTCTTCCATTCACCCGATCTAACACTTGGTTGTGCTTTTTTGATGATGTTTTAGATGTTAGATGTCTATTTTAGGTCTTGAGATATGATAGAACCTAGAAATTTGAAGGTCTCTACTGTTGATACTGTGTTGTCTAGTATTGTAAGAGGTGGTAGTATGGGAGGGTTTCTCCTAAGGTCTATCACCATTTCTATGGTTTTGAGTGTGTTCAGTTGCAGTTTGTTCTGGTCACACCACAAGGCTAGTTGTTCAACCTCCTGTCTGTATGCAGTTTTATCATTGTCTCAAACAAGACCAATCACTGTTGTATCATCTGCAAATTTCAGTAGTTTAACAGATGGAACGTTTGAGATGCAGTCATTGGTATAGAGAGAGAAGAGAAGTGGAGAGAGAACACAGCCTTGGGGGGCTCCTGTGCTAATTATACAGGTATCTGATGAATTTTGCCTAGGTTCACCTTCTGCTTCCTGTCTGTTAGGAAGCTTGTGATCCACTTAAAAATGTGTTCAAGTACCCCTAGCTGATTTAGTTTAGTTAGAAGAATGTCTGGTATGATGGTATTGAATGCTGAACTAAAGTCTACAAAGCGGACCCTTGCATAGGTCTTTGGAGATTCAAGATGCTGTAGGATGTAATGCAGAGCCATATTAACAGCATCTTCTGTCAATCTATTTGCTCCATATGCAAAGTGCAGGGGGTCTAACAGCAGATCTGTGATGGTTTTCAAGTGGGACAGCACTAGCCCTTCTAAGGTTTTCATAACTACAGGTGTTAGAGCAACTGGTCTGTAGTCATTCAGTTCCTTGTTAGAGGCCTTCTTCGGCACTGGGATGATAGTGGAGCGTTTGAAGCAAGAAGGAACATGGCACATCTCTAGTGACTTATTGACAATTTAGGTGAAGATGGGGGCTAATTGTTCAGCACAGACTTTTAAGCAAGAAGAAGTTATCTTGTTTGGGCCTGGTGCTTTTCCTGGCTTCTTTCTGTGAAATAGATCTTGCACTTCCTTTTCTGTGATCACCACGGGTTGTGAACCCAATGGGATGGGGTCAGTTGTAGGAGGGTTGGCTCTTGTTGGTGTATCTGGGGTGTAGGTTGTGGAGATAGGTGGCTATAGTTTTCTTTCAAACCTGCAGTAAAACACATTCAGGTCATCTGCCAGTTGTTGTTTTCCTTCAGCCTGGGGTTTTCTGTCCTCTTTCATAAAACACTAAATGAAGCCTATAAATATTGATGTCAATACTTACGCAATTACTATCCTATTTACCCAGTGGGAGTAATAAATGTGAGATTCTACCATGCAGATGGATTTTTGTTGGTTAAAAAATATCTGGATCTACTTAGCTATTAAAGAAAAGAGGATCAGCATCATGGTACAATCTGCTTATATATGCATGCACGTACACACACAAATGCACGCACAGGCACACACACTTTTGAAACTGTACTCACCATGCTTATTCCACTATTAACACCTTCATAATCAATAAGGGAACACTAAAGTAATGGCATTTGGAAAACGCATGCTAAATATAAATGGCATTTGGACAGGAAACCTATAGAACAAGTCAATTCTTTCTCATATTTTCATGGATAGATACAATCATGGATAAGACATCTGAAAAGAAGTGCAAAGAGAGCCTTAGCCAGTTCTAAAACACTTCTGAAATTACTTAATTATAACTACCTAAGTACCCATGTTCCTATATTAGAGTTTTATAAGACTAAAGTAACCACTGTAATGACCAAAGGCTTAGAACTGTGGAAATGCCACAGTCATCATTCTTAAGATTTATTTTGGGAACAGACAAAACATTCCAGTCTCTGCAGTTAGAGTGTGAATAGGCATCTATATCGTCCATAGCGCTACAACTGTTTGAGTTTTCAATTATTGGTGGAAGATGCTTTCAATGGACCATAATTACATTCTTGCATGTCCCACCCTTTCACATGGCTAAATCAGTTTACTAAAAAAAAATCTCACTCTATGGATTTTCACTTCAAACTCAGTTGGCCATCAATCCAAGGCCATGTTTAAAAAGTGGGTTCTGCTTATTACTACTCACCTTGACGCTAACATCAAATCCTACAAATTTAGTTCTCAACTGCAAAAAGTTCTCAATCAAAAGAACTTAAACAACAAAATATATTTTAGAATAGGGGGGTGGGGTTTGTCGTCGCAATGACACGGTATGCAATCTTGGGTCTCCAGGATTGCTGTCGATATCTCTGTTCCTGGACGGTCCTTTTGGACCTAAACTGTTCTGAAGGAACAGTGATAGAGAAGAGCATGTCCTGCTGATCTCAGGGGCATCACAAAGCCCCTGATTGATCCAAGAGAAAGCTCTTTTTGCCAGCTGCAAGAGAAGCAACCAAAATGGCTGCAGAAGGTTGGGACAAGCCTCTGAAACAGAAGTAGTACAGGAGTGGTGTCGAATTGGTGAGAAAAAAAATTATTATTAGAGAAAGGAAAACCCAAAAGAATTGGAATTTAAAATAAAATTGAAGACAGAAGAAAATAAGTGGCAAATTAACTCTGATTTAAGATTATCATGTTTATCTTTTTTACCTTAACTTTTTTATGTTTTCTATGGATGGACTCTTTACAAATGCCTCTTACTTTTTAACTGGACTGGTCTCTTTTTTTTCCTTCTTCCTCTATACTTTCTCCATTTTTTGTATTCATGGATTAAAAGCCTCTTCTCTTGTAAGTCTTGGACAGAGCGTAATTTTTACACTTTTTTTCTTTTCCTCTCTCGGGCAGAGAGGCAGAAACAGATGGAAAAGAGGTAACACTGCCATCTAGTGGCTAGAGGCTTGGCAATATCTGATAAGTCTATAAGCTTTGTTTACTGAAAGGCTCAGTGGAAAACGTTTTGTTGATACAGGTGTTCCTTTGAAGCTTTGATTTGAAAAGCTCCACTGAATTTGTTTGACCTAAAAAGTCTCGGATGTTTTGGCAGTGTTTATAACCTGGAAAATGGCACAACATGAAGAAGAAAAGGCACTAACTTTGCAAAGAATTTTCTTAGAGATTCAAAAAGTTTTAATAATTACAGAGAATTGAAAAGAGATTTGAAATTATAGATCAAAATACAGAAAGTATGGGGACAGTGATGAAGTTTGAGGACAGAGCTGAAAAAATAACAGAGACATATGAAAGTGATAAGAAAATTGTTGACATTGACAGCAAACTGAGAGTGGAGGGAAATGACAAGTGTGAAATGCGGAAAGGAGAAATTGATGAACCAGAACTTTATTTCGGATATCAGAAAATAGATGAAGAAAGGAGAGAAAATTTGGCAGAAATAATGAGAGTAATCTCGGCAAAAGCACTAATGATAACAAAAGTGAAGCTGATAAACAGAGCAGATAAAGGGTTTCAAATTCTTATAATGAAGTTCTTAAGAGATGTCCACATAAGACTTATCAAGAAAACATTTAGAATGCAGACTTTACAAATGACAAGAGATATTGGACTACACGATCTCTGGAAGGATACAGGATGATGAAATGAAATGTCACAATGAATTTTAGTTAAATGTAGTTAAATTTTGAGTGCTATGTACAACGTAATAATAGCTATAGTCAAATAAATGATTAATGATGATAACAAAGCATGTATATATACTGGATTGATAATATGAAATTTTATACAATACTGTAAGTGAGGATATGGAGATGATGTTGAAAAGCCTTTTAATAAAAGTTAAACAATTTTATATAGAATAGAATATAAAGATGTAATATCATTGTATGATTTCAGGGGTGATGTAATAAAATGTCATAATATAAATTTACTTTACATTTAATATGCTTTAAGTTGAAAGGATGTAATAATAGTTAGGCTTAATGGATGTTTAATAATTATATCAATTTGTATACAAGTATATTAGATTGATGATACTAATAATGGGGAAAATATGGAATTGGAAACTATTAGAGAATGTTATCAATGCTAAAATGATTGAATGACTTAGAATAGGAGGAAGCATAATAACAATGTATACAAAGATATCTTGATTGTCAATATGTGAATTTTGATAAAATTCAAGTGAGGACTATGGAAGGGACACAGAAAGACTTTGTAACCAATCGACACACTGTGTGTAATTGAAGAGGCTTTTATGTTATATGTATTGTGTATTTGTGTTTGTCTGAAAATTTAAATTTTTTTTTTTAAAAAAAGAATAGGCTATGTGAGATGGATATTTAAAAAAACATTTATTTTCCTTCTCCTCTGAATCTTCTCATTCCCCAAAATTATTATTCAGATATAAGGCATCTTCCTGAACAATGATGTCTTGATGAAAACCTGTAAATACTTGGCTGCATCAGAAGGAATGCAGCTGACAAAAGCAGTCCAGTCCAGTGCAGCAGTGGAATTCAAATAATTTAATAACCGGTTCTCTCCCCTAATGATTTCTTCCAACAACCAGTTCACTAGACTGCTCAGAAAGTT
This sequence comes from Natrix helvetica, assembly GCF_964273705.1. Taxonomy (NCBI): domain Eukaryota; kingdom Metazoa; phylum Chordata; class Lepidosauria; order Squamata; family Natricidae; genus Natrix; species Natrix helvetica. The sequence goes on along the minus strand of NC_138549.1, from coordinate 48,299,822 downwards.
AACAACTGGTTCTCCCAAAGTGGTGCAAACTGGCTGAATCCCACCACTGGTCCAATGATAAGTAAACTTTTATACTCTTTGCCACATTATAACATTAAAAAACCCACAACCCCTAATGTGGGAAACATGTTACATGATAAAAATATTATAGGATAGACGAAGCTTGTGTACAAGTGCTGAATTTATGAGTTTGCATTAACCAATGAATGATTTTTTATAGTTTTTCTTATTTTAAGAAGTTATAAAAATAATGCAGAAACAATACTCAATTATCTCCCTTAGTGGAAAGATCAATGAGATACTGTCTTTAGTCCTGTGCAGAAATAGTTTTAAAACTCCTTCCCTGACTTTGGGTGTCTTTTGGCAATTGCATGCTGAATTGAACAATTATCCAGGGATTTTGGCTATTTTTCTCATGAGCAGCCAAGAGGCTGTCAGATTTCTCTTCCCAGTGGTGCTGATACAGGGCTGGTAGACCTGATGAGATGTGGCCTGAATCTTTTGTGTTCAGCATTGCTCTGCCAGTCTGGCCTTGACCTTGTGGTGGTGGAGAGACAACTGTGCAACAGAGCCCTTCTCAGAAGAAGAGGCTGACATAGATCATGATGATCCAAAGTGGATAGTACAACTGGTGGATTCTTTAAATGACTTGAAACTGTTACTTAAGAAGAAAAAAACGAGTTTGTGGGAGGAGGACCACTTGAGAGCCTCTCATTGATTTCCATTGATATAGCAATTTGAGTTACAGTTGATGTCATCTTATGGACCCTAAAATACTGATACCATGTTTTCCCAAAAATAAGACCTATCCTGAAAATAAGCCCTAGCATGATTTTTGCACATGTGGCTGATATAAGCCCTACCTCAAAAATAAGCCCTAGTCAAGATCATCATGAGCCCAGGGGCAGGGGTGGGCATAGCCAGCACAGGGGGGCGGTGAATATCTGGTAGCAGCCATGGACAATCAGAGAGATGGTGGGATGGAGTGGGCAGACACAACAGGTGTAAATTGCCTAAGCATAGTTAGACCCAAGGGCAGAAAATAAAACCTGCCCCCCCCAAAAGTAACTAAAGGGAGGGCATTCTACCTCATGTCTGGGTATACCAATTCAGAAGCCCACACTTGAAGGCCTGACTCAAAGCTGTAACTCCCCCTCCCTGGCCAAGGAGTGGCGATGAAGCTAGAGGAGAAAACGTATTCCCCCCTGTGCCCTCCAGGCCAGGAACAACCAATGACCACACATCCAACCACATGACCCCTCACAAACACAAGCAGCGATCCCTGAGGTGGCACTTTATCTCAGCCCCTTAATTGCAGCCCCATGGATTGGCTGAGCCAGTGAGGGCCAGGAGCTGCCTCTAGTTCCATCTCTCCAGATGCCTGGTGTTCCCAGTGTACTCTTGCCAACCTGCACGTGGCACCAAGCAACCTTGCCGCTGAGGGCCCCTCTCTTTTGCAGCTCACCTTGTGGCTCTGGAGCAGGTAGCAACAATGGTTTGTGCTCTGCCAGGCCTGGAGCTTAGGGAGGAAATCCAGATGTACCATGCGGCCTTCTGCCCCTCATGGCCGTGGGCAAAGTAAGAGATGTTGGGACAGATTGACACTCGAATTAATGGTGGCAGATGATTCCAATGTGCAGCAGCACTGGCAGTAGGCAGAAGCACGCAGGGTCAGGCAATTCCAATGCTGCATGGCCTTCGGCCTCATTGCAGCAGAAGCCTGAGCAAGACCCAAGCTTCAGTTTCCCAGCAGCAGCAGAGCCAGCAGGCAGTGTACGTAGGTGGAGTCTGGAGTGCAGAGAGAGTTTGGCCCATAGCAGCCATGAGCAAGCAGATGGTGGGATGGAGAGGGACAGCCTGACAGTAGCAATGCTCCCACACCTATCCCCCCCTCTTGCTGCCTCCTATGCATGAAAAAAATAACACACCCCTGAAAATAAGTCCTAGTGCTTATTTTGAAGCCCAAAACAATTTAAGACCAGGTCTTATTTTTGAGAAAACACGGATATGACTCACCTTCCCTGATTTAGCCCTAATAAAGTTATGAGACGATGGAGGATGCAGTCAATGTGGGTTACAAAAATTAGCTTGCTTATTTTCTCTTTCTGCTTTACTTCAGCCTCCATCCACACATTTGTCCAGTTTCTCTCCAAGTATCAACAGGTTTTCCATATTTCCAGTTGTTAAATTTATGCCCTGCTCCCTTTGAACAATGATGAGGCTACCCTTGCTCACACATGCTGCCTTAGATACAGATGAAACTGTAGAAATAGACTGAGTTCAACTATATTTGGCTCATGTTGGATCCATCTCTGTACTTGGCAACCTCACAACTAAACCCCTTGGATTCTTGAAAGCTTAGGAAGTTGAATTGTAAATACAACCCCACTCTGAGCATCTATTTCATAGCCAATAGAGATGTTGGGTTCATGAGACAATGAACTCATCTTGTACAAATTAGAAATAAGCAGGAGATAGCTCAGAATATGGGTATGGATGTTCATATAATTGGTTTCCTAGGGACAGTAAGTAAGTAAGTAAACTTTTATTTATAACCCGCGCCCTTTCCTAAACAGGACTCGGGGCGGTGTACAGACATATTAAAAACCATGTAGATACAAAATATAAATGTGCATAAATATATAAGCATATAAGCATATAAACATATAAACGGAGGAGGTAGAATGTGCTGTACCAAATTTAAATTAAAATACAAATATAATTAAAATTCCCCTTAAAAATTACACAGTAAGATGTTTGCCAGGAGGTTAAAGATGGGACTATACATCAGTCAAGCCAGCTAATTGGAACAGGTGGGTCTTAAGCTTCTGTCGGAAGGAGCGGAGGTCGTTAGTAGTTCTAATATCGGGGGGGAGGTCATTCCAGAGGGTTGGGCCCATCACAGAGAAGGCTCTACTCCTAGGCGCCGCCCGCTGGCACTGCTTGGTGGATGGCACCTGGAGGAGTCCCTCCCTGTGAGAGCGGATTGGTCATGAGGATGTGTGAGGTAAGATGCGATCCCGCAGGTAACTAGGTCCCATGCCATGGAGCGCTTTGAAGATAGTAACCAACACCTTGAAACGCACCCGAAAAACCACAGGCAGCCAGTGCAGCTCGTGCAGGAGTGGTGTTATATGGGAGTATCTTGTCCCTCCCATGATAGCCCGCGCGGCCGCATTCTGAACTAGCTGTAGTCTTCGGGTGCATCTCAAGGGGAGCCCCATGTAGAGAGCATTGCAGTAGTCCAGGCGAGACGTCACCAGCGCATGAGTGACTGTGCGTAAGGCGTCCCGATCCAATAGGGGGTGCAATTGGCGCACCAGGCGAACCTGGTGGAACGCCCCCCTCGCCACGGCTGCCACATGGTCATCCATCGACAGCCGGGTATCAAGGATGACGCCCAAGTTGTGCGCCCGTTCCACAGGGGGCAGTTGTTCACCCCCTATGGCCAGCGATGGCCTCCACTGGTTGAACCGGGGCGCTGGTAGCCACAGCCACTCAGTCTTGGAGGGGTTGAGTCTGAGTCTGTTGTCCCCCATCCAGACCCGGACGGCTTCCAAACACCGGGACATCATTTCGACGGCCTCGTTGGGGTGGTTTGGGGTGGAAATGTACAGCTGGGTGTCATCAGCGTACAGATGGTATCCAACCCCAAAACCACGGATGATCTCACCCAGCGGCTTCATGTATGTGTTGAACAGGAGGGGCGAGAGAACCGACCCCTGTGGCACCCCACAAGTGAGTGGCCTCAGGGTCGATCTCTGCTCCCCTGCCAACACACACTGCATCCGGTCGGAGAGGTAGGAGCAGAACCACCGCAAAACGGTGCCCCCCACTCCCACCTCCTCCAGCCGGCGCAATAAGATACCATGGTCAATGGTATCGAAAGCCGCTGATAGATCTAATAGGACCAGGATAGAGGAGCAAGTGGTGGTTCAGTCAACACATTGACAGACTTGAGCAATTGGATCTCTTTTTTAAAAATATATTTTTATTGTACAATTTTCTTTTTTTTAATTTTTTTTATTTTTAAACAAACATAGCCAAACAAAACATACAACATAAAAGCCATCTTCCATTGTGTACAGTGTGTCGATTGGTTACAAGGTTTTGTGCATCCTTTCCATAGTCATCACTTAAACTTTATATAAGGCCACATATTGTCAATCAAATATATTTATATACATTATTATTATAGTACTTCATTTGTCATAATTTATATTATGGCATTTCATTACATCATCCTGAAATCATCCAATGGTAATACATCTTTATATTCTATTCTATATAGAATTGTTTATCTTTTGTAACAAAGCTTTTCAACATCATCTCCATAGTCCTCACCTACCGTTTATATAAAATTTCATATTATCAATCTAGTGTATATAAATGCATTATTATCATTGTTAATCATTTATTTGACTATAACTATTAAGTAATTTAACTATGTATAAGTTAACTTAAGTTTAACTAAGTTTAACTTAATTTTTATTTGTGACATTTCATTTCATCATCCTGTATCCTTCCAGTGGTAGTGCAGTCCAATATCTCTTGCCATTTGTAAAATCTGAATTCTAATTGTTTTCTTAATAAGTCGTATGTGGACTTCTCTTTGCAACTTGTTGCTCATTGCATATCTTGTGAAGACTCGAAACCCTCCACCTGTTCCTTCCATCAACTTGTCTTTAGTTATCACTGGTGCTTCAGCCAAAATTACTCTCATTATTTCTGCCAGATTTTCTCCCTTTTCTTCTTCCATGTTCGACATGCTTTACTGGTGGTATGGAACAAAATTAAACAACAGAAATATAGGGAAATTCTGGTCTGGCTCTCAACTCTAGAAGTGATAGTACACCCAAATCTCATTAACTTGGGAAAAATTGTCTCATATAAGGATATACTAAATGAAAAAGGAGAATGGAAAATTAGACTAGAATTAAAAGAACAAGGGGTGGATTTGGAGTGGTGGTCATACCTACAATTCAGTTTTGTTACATGAAGGGTGTGAAAATGTGAGGTATTAGTAAAGATTTAATGACATTAGATAAATTCTTATTGGAGACAGATGAGAAATTAATAAAGATAATTTATAAATACTTATTAGATTACAAAATGGAGGAAGAACAAATCAAAGAGACAATGGTGGCACAGGTCAAAAAATTTGGGTACAATATTGAATTGGAAAAATGGCAAAAACTGTGGGGGGAAAATAGGAAATTAACGCTGGCCATATTATACAAGGAAAATATATACAAAATGTTTTATAGATGGCATCTTTCTCCGGCAAGACTAGCTAAAATGTTTAATAAACTATCCCCCAAATGCTGGAAATGCAATCAAGTACCAGATACATACTACCACATGTGGTGGACATGTAAAAAAGCATAGGAATATTGGTGACAAATTCAGATGTGATTAGAAGAAAAGGTTGGACAAAGATTAGAATTTAAACCAGAATTATTTTTATTAGGAATTATAACAGAGAGTTACAATGAAGGGTCAACATACTTAATATCACACATTATAACAGCAGTGAGAATGGTATACGCACAACAATAGAAATGTGAAAATATACCTTTAGAAAGAAAGATAATAAAGGAAGCATTGGATTGTGCAGAAGCAGTTAGATTGAAGAATAAAGGAGAGACAGACAATATATGGAATAAATTGTACCAATGGTTGGAACTGAGAGGTAGAAGTCAGAACAGGAAATAAGCAGGATTGGTAGACCAGAAATATGTTGTAATATGCGTAAAGATAAATGAGTACATTTGGTAGAATAATTGTATATAATTAGTAATGTATGATGGGAATATATGATATTTGTTTATATTATAGTGTGTATGGCGGAGATAATGTCAAGATGGTCACACTGTGTCCATTATTTTAATATGAAATAAATAAAATATTTTAATAAAAAAAGACAGTCGCTCCATTACTTAGTGTCACGATGTTAAAAAGTTTGCTAGGCCTGAACTGCCTAAACTGACACTCAAGAGTTAAACTAAGAAAGCTTTATTGCGCAGGTCATAAAACAAAAAGTTCTTATCTGAAAGTGATTTATTGCGCACGCGTTACACATTCCAAAATTCTTTTTCTTCTTTGTTCGCCTGCTAACTTGGCAGACGTAGCTTTCATTATCAAAATGTAACCATTAGTTATTTTCTGTTTCATTTACTTTTATTATTTTCGTATTAAAGTTTGTTTATTAATTAGAATACTTAAAGACTTTTATTTTTCTCAATATCTCAAAAGATATGCGGAAGGGAATCAGCCACGGTCCATTGATCTCAGATATCAGGCGTTTTTCCCCTGACACTTAGTCCCTTGACAATCTTTATTTCAGAACTCCAAGCTGTTCCACACTCAGACACTGTCCAACGTATTTATAATCTTCAAGGTTTCAACGAATATCTTCACAATCTGTTTCTAAGCACCAAGTCTAATTGTTTGCAGGTGTTTAGTGTATTCCAGCCAATCTACCCTGGTCTTAACAGCTTCATTTCATCCACTTTTTCCAGCTCTATAGTGCCTTCCTCAGCCAATAGGTGTCACTGTTACTTTTTTTCCTCCTCTTTTACTGCAGATAAAATGTCTCCGAATAAAGATATTTCCCAATAGTTTCCCAAAGTTCTTCAAGTCGAGGTGATAGTAAGAATATACTCCAGAATTTTGAAACACTTTAATTTTTAAAGGGCTAACCAATCCGTTCTGTCTCTTATTTTTAATATTACTTCTGACTACAATTTCTTTTCTTTCTTTAACAAATCAGACAGTAGTTCTAGGTCTTTAGTCACCACTATTTACCTCCGTTGAGTCCCACTTTCTGAGGGGGGTGCTTTAGGGCAAATTCCACAACAAAAGCTAGAAGAAAACTTTTACCCTGACTAAGCACATTGTTTAGATGGATGTATGGATCCATCCAGATGGATATGGAGAGACATGATGGAGAAACATGATAGCAATCTTTCAATACTTGAAGAACTGCTATGGGGAAGAGGGCATTGATTTATTCCCCTTAGTAACATGGGTGGAAGCTTGTCAGTGGGAGATCCAACATGGAAATAAGGAGGAATTTCCTGACAATGAGAACTGTTAAGCAGAGGTACAGCTTGCTTCCTGGAGTTATGGGTACTCCATTATTGGAAGTCTTCAAGAAAAGATTAGACAACCATATCAAGATGGTACTGGTACGAGGGCTCTTGCCTTGGGCAGGGATTTGAATTAGAACACCTCCAAGATTGTTTACAACCCTATGATTCTATGATTGTTTCTGAATGAAGAAAAAGTTTAAACTAGTGAAGAAGCATAGTGATCAAACCAATCTTTGCTGTTTGCTTCTGATATGATATACTGCTTGTTGTTGTTAGTTGCAAAGTCATGTCCAACCCATTGGGACCCCATGGACAACATTCCCCCAGGCCTTCTTTTGCCTTTTGGTACTGTCCATGGGGTTTTCATGGCAAACATACTGGAGTGGGTTGCCATTTCCTTCTCCCGTGGATCACGTTTTGTCAGAGCTCTCTGCTATGACTTGTCCGTTTTGGGTGGCCCTGCACCACATAGCTCATAGCTTCATTGAGCTATGCAAGCCCCTTCGCCACAAAAAGGCAGTAATCCATGAAGGGGGATATACTGCTAGAAATAATTTATTAGGAGTTAAGCTTTGTTATTGGCTTCTGGTTATATTATTGTATATTGTCAGAAATTAGTTGTTAGGAACTAATTCTAGCTTAATAAATTGTAGTCTTGAGACTGGCTAGCATTAGTACAAAGTTTGTTATCTTGCTTCTGTGTCTCGCTTCTATTCTTGGCTTCAAAGCTAGGCACATCCTTGAAAATATAGAAGATATTCCTGATACCTAGGAATATCAGGCCCCATAGATAAAGGAACCAGAGTAGGGAGGTTCCTGCCTCATAAATTCTGAATCCTGAAAACATTTTGCTGAATAAAGAACTTGGCCAGGGAGGGAAACAGCCCCTACACAAGACTATAGGAATGCTCCATAGATAAGGTGGACAGAGACAGGGGACTGAACAAAGAACACTTTAAAGACCAGGTTGGTAACGAACCTTTGTCTCTCATTGGGTAAACTTTGTTTCTATCAGCATAAAATGTATATAATATTCTGAGTCACTCTCATGGGGCTTTGGCTATTCCTTACATGTATTTTGTCTGTATGTTTTGGATATAGTATTCACCCATACATTTTACTTTGGCCATAAATAAAAAGCTGTTATTTTTTGCAAGTCTCATCTAGAGTCTCACTCTCTGGCATCTCAGTGGCTCAGGGAAAACTTTGGGACCTTACACTAGGATAAACATTTATCAACTTTTTCAGACCCCTGAACACATTATGACATGTTGTATAAGACTGGACTGTTTCCTCTTTTTCAAAGTTTATGGCTTGATAACCAATTTTCTATACAAGTTTTATAAGAATTAACACTCAAGTTAAACAATGCTAAAAATAACATAAGTTATCAGGAAGTAGCACAAATGTGATAATTTCTTTAAATAAAAGCCAAGGGAGTCTCATATATTAAAGGTATAGAAATAATTTCTTAAAAGTCTATGGAATTATATAAAGGTTACTTGCTTTACAGAGTTGTTGTATAAACAAAATTCACTCTATTTTTTCCACTATTAAAAGTTTACTCTTTGCAGTAGTATATTTATAATACTCAATGGTTAAAAAATATGATAGTTTAAGGTGTAGTTTATCCTGGTTTTTCAAAGACTAAGGTAGTTGCAATTGATCGCTATGTGTTTCTTCAATGGACATGAATTATAACATGCAAATTACTTTTCAATTCCCTGGTACTTTAATCTAAGATAGATTGAGGCATTTTTAGCAACTTTGGCATGTCATCTGTAATTTAGTGTGTCCACATGTTAGGGTTATCTGCTGCTTTGCCATCTGTATGTGTTGTGATATAAATGCTATTTAGCAGTAGTGAACAGAATAATTTGCCAGTGACAAGATACTTCCTATAATAATACCATAATTTAAGACAGTATACTGCATATATTTATTATGTTTTTATATTTTAGACAGAATACAATGCAGACAATGTTAGAAGTGGTTTTTCCCCCTATATGGAATTTTACAAAGGGAGAAGACATCATTTTTCCAATAAAAAAAGAAAATGTACAGGGACAATAATTAAAAATGGCCCTAATGAGTTTCAAATTCTTATCTCCTGGGGAATTAAAGACCAGCTGGAGTTAATTTCTCATGGCTTTGTCTCAGCCTTCCCAGTCACTTAATCCATAAACCAGACACTGGCTATATTAATTAGAATACAAGCAACTAAGCAAATAGAACTAGTACATCTGCTCAGTTACTGAGATGCATTCCTTTTTTTTGTCTATATGGATACATAACCATTTTTCTAGGATTATATTCCTTATAAACAAGCAATGTATGTTTGTGAAATCAATTGCTATGTCTGGATTACAAAAATATTCAGAACCACCAGTTAAAAGAAAAATGTGAAAGTTTTTTGCATCTCCTTACTCAATCTAATGTGCATTTGGATTTTTGAAGTCACTTCTGGTTTGCTAATAGGGCTGGTTTTTGTCCTCTGGAGCCTTCAGGGAAGCCTTCTGAAGGCCCCCGAAAGCTCCCGAGATCGAAAATCGGCCCTACAGACAAACCAGAAGTCACCATTCTCGAACTTCCAGGTTCCCCATAGGTCTATTTTTTGCCCTCCGGAACCTTCAGGGGCCTTCAGGAGGCTTTCCTAAAGACTCCGGAGGGCAAAAAAATGGCCCTACGAGCAAACTGGAAGTGACTTCCGATTGTCGGTAGGACTGTTTTTCACCTTCCGGAGCCTTCAGGGAAGCCTCCTGAAGGTTCCAGAGGGCGAAAAACGGTCCTACAAGCAAACTGGAAGTCCGTTCTTGACTTCCATTTTGCCCGTAAGGTCAGTTTTTTGCACTTTGGAGGCTTCAGGGAAGCTTCCGGAGAGCGAAAAATGGCCTCAAAAGAAGACCGAAGTCAGCTGGCCAGCACGCACATGTGCATTAGCCAGCTGGCAGGGCAATGCCTCGCGTGCCCTGACAAATGGCTCCGTGTGCCACCTGTGGCCATCATGGTACTATAGCATTTTCTATTGGTACCTTTCATTATAGGTCATCAACTCAGGGTTTGGAATTTCCTTCAGAGTTCTCTCAATTCCCCCCAATGAAGTGTAGAAACAGACATCATTCTACCCTGCCTTTGCTAATATGGTCTCAAGGGTGGCCAAGTGCAGCAGAGTTCATGGGTACTGTCAGGTGTACAGTCAGTGTTTTTTGAACAAGCAAGCCCTAGTCCAAATTTTAAAAATGTATCTGCTGTCAACTTCAGAGTGAACCTGGCAACAGCCATTCTCCTGTTCCTCAGTTGCCACACAGAGGGGAAAAAGGTTGGAATGCCTTACTAGATACAACAAAGAGCTTTCTTATGAGAACCAAGGTAATCTCTACTGGCTATGGATAAGGTCAGGAAAGGAATGCCTGGAAAGCCCGCTAATTGACCCAATTGGACAATGTGACATGTGCCACTCGGGGAGGGGGCTATTTCCTATTTTAATTATACTGAAACCACAGGAGATGTTTAGAGTTGGTTTTCCTTTAAAGCAGTGCCGATATGATGTAACCCAATAAAGAAAGCGGAAGCAGTATGCTCTGTCCCATATTTGGGTAGACCAGATTGCCCTGAAAAAAAAATACTTACTCAATAAAAACATTCTTTGAGGAGAATTCTAGTCTCAGAGTTCTGATTTGCTTGGTTTCATTAGTCGGAAACTTGACATTTGTATTTTAACAGAACTCATACCTTGTATTTTGGCTGTCATTTAAAGGAGAGAAGCATAGGTAGGAGATCCAAAACACTAATTAGAACTAGCTTTCAATAATGAATGCAAGAAGCAAACAAAGAAATCCAAAGGAATCAAATATTGTACAATTGTGCTAAAATGAAGAGATGGTTAATTATTTAAAAGGAAGAATTTAGAAATCTGTTCAGAATTGCATGCTATGAATTACAATGAGCTGTCACTGAACATATTTTATTTATTTTTATTTAGTTAGTTAGTTTGTCACGCATGTACAAGATAACAAGAATAAGAATAAATATGAATAAGAACACAGGAAATGAGTACAAATAAATGGGGACAGTAGAACTGGGACGTTAGGCACGTTGGTGCACTTATGCATGCCCCTACTGACCTCTTAGGAATTGGGTGAGGTCAACAGTAGATAGTTTAAGGTTAAAGTTATGGGGGGTTGAGGATCTAACAACAGAATCAGGCATTGATCACTCTGTTGCTGAAATCGTATTTTCTGCAACGAGTTTGGTGCAGTTTACCGTGAGGTTGTATCTATTGTGTGCTCGTGTATTATTGCGGTTGAAGCTGAAGTAGTCATTGACAGTTAGGATGTTGTAGCAGATAATTTTGTGTACTATGTTTAGGTCAGTTAATTAATTAGGTTAATTATTGAAGTTTAACTTTTCATTTAGGAACACGTAGCTTAACTTCAATATATCACTCAAAGTGTACGTTTGTTGTGGCTTTGGATTATTAAAAACAGACAAATATGCAATATCTATAGTGCATTGAATAATATGTGCAGGATAAAGCCCTGAAAAATGATTCTGAAGATCATGTTTGAGGACATATGAAAGGGATAAACTTTCTCTAAGATTTTGCAAATCTGTAACTAAGTTGGATAAACTATACATTGTGAGTAGGCAGCCTTTTTGCTTCAAGGGTACTTTAGGAATTTTGAGACTGTGTAGTAGGAGTATTCTCAATCTGGCTATCATGGAGGACTTGCATTTTTACAAAATAATTACCTGATAATCAAGTCAGCCACAATATGCCAGCTTTTGGCACTATTGGATATAAGTATAATGTTACAGTAGGTGTTGTTATCAGATACTGCAACAAAAACATGAATTGAGGATTATTGGAGCTTTTAAAAATAGACTGGTTCTTCCATATATTACTTTGTTTTATCAAACACATTATTTAGAAAATATATTATGTGGATTAGATCAATGGGCTCTGTGATATACATCAACAACCAAGAGCATGGTTTACTATTTTTCTATAAATAAATATGTATGGTACTGTAGAGAATAAGATACTCAAAGCAACTATGCTAATGCGTTTTTCCTCTTCTTTCATATGACATTTGGGTGATGATACAATAAAGTGATTAACCTTTTGATAACAATATTGGATTTTGCATTATAAAGTCTAACAGTGATATAAGTAAATGGAAATAAAAAATCAAAAGCAAAGATCAATGTGTGTATAAAAGGTACAGCAGCTACAGGAGTCCTAATGAATCTAGTCTGAATAATACTTAGAAGACTAATGTTCTAACTCAAAAATGTCCATTTAGTGAACAAATAAAGCATTTCCATCAATGACAATCTGGTTGTATTGCTGTAGTCGGTAATCTTAAAAAAAGAGGAATAGTTTGTTCCTCCCTCCCTTCTTTCTAATTTACTGACATGGACCGTAAGATTTTCTGAAAATATTTAATGTTTGTTGCTGCCTGCTGTCTAAAAAGCAGGATTGTTCTTTCACAATGAATAACTTTTCAAAAAATTATAGAACATGCTGTGTTTTATTTTTTTTATTAAAACATTTTACAAAGATTTTTAAAAGTACACATTAAATATTAATGAGGGTTCAAACACAAAGACTTCATAATAGTTAGGCTATTTTTTTTAAAAAAAAAAATGCCCTTCATAAAAGTAGGCATTCATTCCAAGGATACTGGAATGTTTATAAGCCTAAGATGTTTCGTTACTTGAAAAAGATCCAAAATCTCTGCCTTCCTCTTAGATATTTTGCTGTACCACTCCTACACAATTCTCCATATCCCCCTGACTACGAGGCCTTGTATAGAGGAACCAGAAGCAAGCTTCAAAAATCTGGACAACTATTAAATATAAGCAAAGAGTTAGAATGTTCAGTATCTAGTCATAATCTAGCTATTGCAGCCATGATCTGGCATCTTTAATATGTATTCTGGTTTTTTTTGGCAGCCTTCCTTTCTTCTGATTATTTAATAATTTGTAGTAGACTAATGCACCATTTTGAATTTTGCTTTCTCTCACTCTTATCTAGCAACCAGTTAAGTAACTTTGGACGTCAAACATTCCATAGTAGTTTCCATATTTCTATTTATACTGAAAAAATATACTTGCGCTCCCATTTGCGAACTGGTAGCGAAGGTAAGTTGATTTCACCCCTGGTTAGGAGTGTCTGGACAAGAATCTAACCCAGTGTTGGGATTCAAATAATTTAACAACCGGTTCTCTGCCCTAATTAAATTACTTAATTAAATTAAATTTAATTAATTAAACAGTTTGGCAGCAAAAATCCAGGAGCAGTGAAAAACCCTGGTTTTTTGAGATGCCAGACTAGCTGCAAGCAAGGGATTGAAGGCACATGAATGCACGCTAGTCTGACCACTTTGGAGCCAGTTCGCCAAACTCAACAAAAAAATTAGGTATTGGTTCTGCCAAGCAGTCCAAACTGGCGGAATCCCACCACTGGGTCTCCTTCTCCCAAAGCCTAGGTGAAGACTACATTAGATTACTTTCCACCAACTCTGTTCTGATTGATTGATTGATTGATTGATTGATTGATTTGACTTCAGCCCACTCAAGATAGTTGTTTTGAAAAAATGATAGTCAAAAATATGATGGAGAAGCAGAAGGAGGAATTGGCCAAGGAAATAAATATCCAGATTGAAAAGAAAATGAAATATTTAGGAATCTATATAACGGCAAGGTGCACATGAATCAAAGAGAACAACTATGTTGAATTATTAAATCATATAAAAGGAGAATTGGAGAGGTGGGAAAATCTGAGACTCTCTTTCATGGGAAGAATAGCAGTGATCAAAATGAACATTCTCCTGAAATTATTATTCCTGTTTCAAAATATTCCCATAAAATTAGATAAAAAGTACCTTGGAAATCTGAATAAAATAACATCAGAATACATTTGGCAAGGGAAGAAACCCAGGATTAAATTTAAACTTCTGCAAGATGTAAAAGAAAGAGGAGGATTCAGTTTACCAGAATGGGAATTATACCATGAAGCAGCAACACTAACCTGGGTAAAAGAATGGATTGATTTAAAAAATAATAGATTGTTAATATTTGAAGGCCATGATTTGCATCTAGGATGGCATGCTTTCCTGTGGTACGGGAAACAGGTAGCACATCAATACTTCCAAAGACACTTCATCAGACAGGCGTTATTAGAAACATGGAATACATTTAAGAGGAAAATTTATAGTAAGGTACCCATTTGGCTATCAATACTAGAAGCAGTAGTGCATCCCAATCTTATTAATCAGGAAAAACAGGTCACCTATAAAGATATACTAAATAAAGAAGGGAGATTAAGATCGAGGCAAGATTTAAAAGAACGGGATAGATCTGGAATGGTGGTCTTAGCTCCAAATCCAATCATGCTATTCGAAATGAGAGATTGGGGCATTAGTGGGGAGTTGATGGCAATAGACAAGATTCTTTTGGGGACAAATGATAAATTGATAAAGAAGATTTACAAATCCTTATTGGAATACAAGATGGAAGAAGAGCAGGTAAAGGAGACAATGGTTGCATGGGTGATAAACTTTGGTTACAATATACATTTGGACAGATGCCAAGAACTATGGGAAAGGAACAGGAAAATAACATTGTCAATGCCGTACAAGGAAAACCTATATAAGATGTTTTATAGGTGGCACCTTCCGCCCGCAAGAATTGCCAAAATGTTTAGAAATTCATCGCCAAATTGCTGGAAATGTGACCAAGAACCAGGCACATAGTACCTTATGTGATGGTCATGCCAAAAAGTCAAAGTATACTGGCAGAATATCCAAAAGTGGTTGATAGAGATAACCGAAGAGGAATTAGAATTCACCCTGGAACTATTTCTCTTGGGAATTATGAACAAGAAATACAACAAGGGGGTTATTTTTTTAACAATTCATATTATCGCAGCAGCAAGAATGGTCTGCCCAAAATTCAAAAAATAGGGAAACTCCACAAGGAGGGGAAATAATTAGGAAAATCTTGAACTGCACTGAAATGGATAAATTGACATGGGAATTGAAAAATAAAGATGAATCAGAATACTATAAGATCTGGGATAAATTTTATCTATTGTTGGAATATAAAAGGGAAAGCCCAAAATAGGCATGAGCCAAGATTCATAGAATAGATATAAGAATCAAGTCCTACCCAAGGGCCTGAGAAGATGATGCTTACATTTTAATTCAGAATCAATTACATGGATCCATACCAGACAAAAGATAGGAACTTAATTTTAAAAAGTTTATGAAAATTGTAAGATTACTGTTTATTTATCAGGAAAATTCACATTTCAAAATTTTAATATCTAAAAGGTTATTAATATTTTAAAAGTTATTAATATTTAAACATATTAATATTTGATATTTAAAATGTTTATATTTTTATCATAATTTTGGGAGCCAAAACAAAAAATATATACTACCTTCTAAAAATTATGGATATAGCATTTATTAGAGATGCTTACTTAGAACTGCTTCTTGACTGAGGCTATCCATCATAATAGCAGGTTTAAATTCTACTTATTTATTAAATGTATATGCTGCTCACCTCATTGGAAAGAAACCTAATATTAATTAAAATATTAATACTATTTTGTAGTATTTCTTAAAAGATTTTCATGAATCTCTACTACTAGGAGGTATAAAAGTGCACTCAAACCATCAACTTGGAATAACTGCAGGAACTGATGGAATATTTACAGAAATATAGCGAGCAGAATCAGAATAAACCTGGAAGGGATCTTGGAGGTCTTCTAATCCAGCCCCCTGTTCAAGCAGGAGATATTATGCCATTTCAGAAAAGCGACTGACCAGTCTCTTCTAAAAATCTCCAGTGATGAAGAACCCACAACATCTGAAGGCAAGCTGTTCCACTGGTTAATTGTCCTCGCTGTTAGGAAGTTTCTCCTTAATTCCAGATTGCTTCTCTCCTTGATTAGTTTCCATCCATTGTTTCTTGTCCTGCCCTCTAGTGCTTTGGAAAATAAATTGGACCCCTCCTCTTTGTGGCAGCCTCTCAAATACTGGAATACTGCTATCATGTTTCCACTACTCCTTCTTTTCATTAGACTACTAATCCCAAATCCTGCAACCTTTCTTCATGTTTTAGTCTCCAGGTGTTTAATCATCTTAGTTGCTCTTCTCTGCACTTTTTCCAAAGTCTCAACATCTTTTTTGTAGTATGGTGACCAAAACTGGATGCAATATTCCAGGTGTGATATTACTAAGTATTTATAAAGCAGTACTAATATGTTACAGGATTTTGATTCTATGCCTGTTTATACAACTAAGGATGGTATTAGTTTTTTGGCTGCTGCCGTACACCGCTCATTCATGTTTAAATGATCGTCCACACTAGGACTCCAAGGGTCCCTCTCACAATCACTGATTTTGAGCCAGGTTCTACCTAATCTATACTTGTACCTTTGGGTTTTCCTGCCCAGGTGTAAAACTTTGCTTTTCTCCACATTAAATTTCATGTTGTTGAATAGGGCCCATTGTTCAAGTCTGTCAAGGTCTTTTTGGATCCTGAGCTTGTCTTCTTTGGGAGGGAGGAAGTGGAAAACCCAAAAAGGTTTTAACCAGCTTTCTGGCATGGGGACAGATTATCTGAGGAACAATGTTACCTCAGTGTGATTAGCCCTCTATCCTTACTCTGGCAGAAGGGGCACATTCCGGATCCTTTTGGCTAAAGAATTGGGTCTGGTGGGGTCCAAGAAAGAGCTTTTTCTGCCATAGCTTCCACCCTTTGAAATATTATGCCCCTCTAGATGAGAACTTTAGATAAAACAGTTTTTGTTTTTTTCCTCAGGCCATAGATTGTCCTGTTTATAAAGCAATATGACTGCTTTCCAGTCATATTGAGTTTCCTTCAAATCAAAAATATATTGTTCTTCTATAGAAATTATAAAAAGGAAAGCCTCAAAAGTATGTTAGAGGAAATAAGATTTAGAAAAGTTTGGACCATGAATAGATGCAGATTAAATTATTATGATTTTTCAAGGTAGAATACATTTTTATCATGAAAAATATTGTATATGATGGGTCCTTGACAGACAGCAAGCAGTACTCTTTATTAGCACTGATGACATTACCTAGTTTGGGCAATGGAACGTCTGCAAGGAAACAAGCAAGCTCAAAGGTTCGCCTGGTACGTCAGTTGCACCCCTTCCTGGATCGGGATGCTCTGTGCACAATCACTCATGCCCTCATCCTTTCTCGCCTGGACTACTGTAATGCTCTCTACATGGGGCTGCCCTTGAAGAGCACCCGGAGGCTTCAGCTGGTCCAGAAGGCAGCCGCCTGGGTTATCATGGGGTACCTAGGTGCTCCCATGTTACACCCCTTTTAGGCGGCCTGCACTGGTTGCCAGTTGTTTTCCGGGTGCGATTCAAGGTATTAATTATGACCTTTAAAGCGCTCCTTGGCTTAGGCCCAGGGTACCTGCGAGACCACCTACTGCCACCAGTAGCCTCCCACCGTCCAGTACAATCCCACAGAGTTGGCCTCCTCAGGGTGCCGTCGGCCAGACAGTGTTGGCTGGTGACCCTCAGGGGGAGAGCCTTCTCTGTGGGAGCGCCTTCCCTCTGGAATGAGCTGCCCCCGGAGCTTCGCGTAATCCCTGACCTCCGGTCCTTCCGACGTGCCCTAAAAAGTTGGCTTTTCCAGCAAGCCGGCCTGGCCTGTTAATTTTAACTTATTTTAAATGTATTGTCTTTTAATTCGGTTTGTTTTTGGATATGGATTTAATTTTTTAAAAACTTTTGGGATGTATGTTTTTTAATGTTGTACGCCGCCCTGAGTCCTTTTGGAGAAGGGAGGCATATAAATCCAAACAAACAAACAAACAAACAAAGAGCACCAAAGACCCCTCATGTCAGCCCTGAGCTACAAATATTCTCCTTTATTGGTACAGTGATGTATACCTCTTGAAAAATACTCTGCATGTGTGATTGTTTTATATTTATAAAATATTTAAAATATATTTTATTTCTTTCAATGTTATTTTTGACGTAATATAGACATATAAAAATGCAATACACTTTCAATATAAATTAGACATAATTTCAGATTACTAGAATGAGATAGACTGAACTAGATTAAAAATAATGAATGATTATAATGCAGCTATATAATCTGATTTAATTTAAACTTTCAATTCAAACCTAATGCTGAAACTAAATTATAATGACAATTGAATGGCTTAAACTTCTTTTCAAATTAATGAAAATGAAAGAAAATTCATTTAACATGTTCAGATCAAACAAATTCTTTCCTTTGTATGTATGTATGTATTTATGTATGTATGTGTGTGTCTGTGTGTGTGTGTGTGTGTGTCTGTATGTATGTATGTATGTATACTTGTTGTATTCGGGTCTCTTCCCATGTAAGATTGAAATTGTCTTGGCAATGTTTTGGTGAGGTCTCACTCGCCATCCTCAGGCTGGTGTTTTTGACTTAAAGCTTTAAGTGAAACCTCGCCGAAACATTGCCAAGACAATTTCAATCTTATACGGGAAAAGACCCGAATACAACAAGACCAGCATAAATATAAATATGCCAAAAGTATGCCAAAAATATGCCAAAAAATAGCAAGTAGATGGTTAGAATAAATAGCATTGAGGCATCCTTGGTATTCTCTGAACTTGTTTGTTTTCTTACATTTCATTATCCAAACAAGATAACATCATCATAGCTTATATGCTAGTATAAATGGCATTAAATTGGTCTGTGCTACTTCTAAGAGACAAACCCAGTTCACCAATCACCTAGTAGGTCCATGATGGCAAACCTATGGCATCTCTGTCGGCATGCACACCATCGCTAGCTGCTTTTCTGGTTTCTGGCGCACACCCGTGCGCTGTCCAGCTTGTCTTTGCACATGCCTGACCACTGGAAACCCAAAGGCCAGCTGGCCAGTGCGCATGCCTGTGCCAGGTACTGGAAGAGCAGCTGGCCGGTGCACGCATGCGCACCCACAAGCTGGTCTTCGGGTTTCCGGTGCTCTTGTGTGTGTGTCCATGCATGCGCACATTCCGGTTTGGGCACTCAGAGCCGAAAAGGTTTGCCATCACTATACTAGGTGCTCAATTTTTTTTCCAGGGCAAAAGAAGTGTGTTTGCAAATTCTTCAGCAGCAAAAGATAGCTGCTTTTCCATTTTATTGGTCAAATCCTGGCATAAGCAATTCAGCAACTTAATGATCGGCTCTGAAGATAGAAAAAGGATAGATGACATGCCATCATTATCACATGCTGTCTGATGAAACTGATTTCACAGTGGACTGGTTTGAGAAGTGAGCACATGAAACCTACATGTAAAGAATTCTCTGGGGTATCAGGCAATTTCTCTTTCCTTCAATGATGTTCTAAGATAATAAAGTATCATGGTAGAATAGTTTAATAAGTAAAAATATAATGAAAAAATACACTTTTGCAATTACCATAGGGATAAAATATGAATAGATGTATCATAGACCTTTTATAGACATAGATTATATTACATTTATTGTAGATTATATTGTAGGACAATTTGATATATTTATAAAGCTGAATTTGTCATGACAATTATAGCCAAGAGACTTTCTATGCTTACAATATTAGAAGCATATTATTAGTTATTTATTTAAAGTGTTCATACACTAATTTTCTACCCATCAAAACCTACAAACAATATACAGCTTAAGGTGTTTCAATAATTTAAAGTTGAAATAATAATAAAATGAAGTATTCTTTCAAAAAGGCAAAACTACTTTTCTGTTATTTTTGTAATTCGAAATATTCAGAGCACCAACATTAGCCAAAGGATTGATTTCCATAAATAATTTCACTTCAGTTCAAAGAGTCTATAAAATTGTAACTGTCTCTCTCTGGAATATAGTGGTCAAGAGTAGTTGACTTTTTATTTCAAAAGCAACTCCTACTGATATTTAATCTAGCAATGATATTTGTTGTATTTTTGAGTCTATATAATCTTGCAAATATATTACTGTTGTCAAGGTTGTGACTAATGAACTCAAGCAAATCAGAACTCTGAAACTGCACTTATCAAACTTGTTTGGGAGAGTTTCTGAAGGGTCCTAAGAGCCTCCAGATTTTTGTGATCAGTCTATACTTCAAACAACACATGGCTGCCTTCTAGGAAATGCCTCCAGGTTAATAGTGCCCAATGGACTGCGAAAGCCTCTTCTCCCACACCACCCATCTTCATTTGGGGTTGGTGAGTTTTCGGGAGGTATAGGTGCATGGTTGAAGGTTCCTCTCTTTGTTTTTTTGGAGGAGAATGCCTCCATGACTACATCACTGGCCTGAATGATGAAAGGTTTTTTGGGGTTAGGGTGTTTTAGGAATAGTTCCTCTGCAAATAGCCATTTGAACTGCTCAAATGCCCCCTGGCACTCTACAGTCCACTCTAGGGGTTGGTTGCATCACAGTCCCCCACCCTTTCCCTGTCTTTAACAGTTCAGTAATCAGCAGGGCTGTTTTGACAAAGGAGGAGATGAACTGCCGGTAGAAGTTAGCAAACCCCCAAAAGCTTTGCAGTTGCTAGAAATTTCAAGGGGGCTGCCACTCCAGGATGACTTTTAGCAATAGCAATAGCACTTAGACTTATGTACCACTTTACAGTGCTTTACAACCCTCTCTAAGCAGTTTACACAGTCAGCATATCGCCCTCAACAATTTATATCCTCATGTTACCTACCTCGGAAGGATGGAAGGATGAGTCAACTTTGAGCCTGTAGAGAGTTGAACTGCTAAACTGCAGTCAGCCGATAGTCAGCAGAAGTAGCCTGCAGTACTGCCCTCTAACCACTTCACCACCAAGGGTTTTACTTCTCCTGGGTTCATTTCTATCCCCTCACTGGATACTCGATAGCCTAGGTAGTTAAGGTGAATCTTATGGAACTCGCATTTGGACAACTTAGCATATAGGTTTGCAGCCAGGAGCTTTTTCAGTACCTGGCAGACCAGTTTGATGTGCTCCTCCATTGTCTCAGTGAAGATGAGAATGTCGTTCAAGTACACTAGGCCTGCCTTGTACAAACACGCATACAATAATTAGTTGCATAAAGACTGCAGGGCCCTTGGAGCCCAAATGGCATTACTTTGAGCTGGAAGCTCCCCAGTGGTCAGTTAAATGCAGTCTTTCATTCATCCCCCTCTTTAATCCTCTCTCTGTAGCATGCCTCCCTCAGGTCTAGTTTGGTGAAGATTTTTCCCTTTGCTAGATGGACCAGCATGTTCTTCATTAGCGGGAGAGGGTACATGTGCTCCACACATAATCTCCCAATGTTGGCCCATCTCTAGCCACACTGGCTCAGTAAGGTGCATTATGGGAGACCCTCCTATCAGTTGTTGCTCATACCTTGGGTTAGTCTTCTCGCTCGCATTCCTAGCTTCAGCACCATCGGTAGACTAATTAGGCATAGTGCAGCCTGAGTCTATTAGGCCATCCACCTGAACTCCTAACTTTAGCACCACAATTTTAGTGGAGATGGCAAAGGGGCAGATGGCTTCACTTACCATCAGGTTGCCTTCACCCTAATCTTTGCTGTCATAGGAGGCAAGCTGCTGGTCTCTCTCAGCCGAAGTTCCCTCTCCCTCACTTGAGGGGGAGGAGACTTCAACAGCCTGGCACGCCAAGCTTGATTTCTTCCAGGCCTTCCACAGCAGCTTTTTTTGCTTGGACGATGTGGTTGGAGTTGCTCTCGGCTGGGGTGCAGGTGTCAGACATTCAGTGGCTTGATCGCCCTGCTGGCCACATCTAAAGCACTTGATAGGGAGAGGACCAGTGGGCGAGGGAGGTCCAGTGGGTGGAGTGGTGATGCATAATCGACCGAACTGGTGTCCTCCTTGGTTTTGCTTGGTTTTCGGTTCAGGCGTGCTGCACTTCTACTGCTTTAGTTTGAGGTCCATTATGGCCATCTGGTACCACTCATAGATTGGCTCAAGGACTCCCCTGTAGATGCAGGCCTGTAGTAGCTCTTGGTCCAGGCCTTCTTTAAAGTGTTAAACCAGCAGTTGGTCTGGCCATACTCCTTTGCTGACTGGCCTGTTTGCTTCAGGTCTCAGATTTCTGCTTCAGCATGAAGGGCTTGAGACTCATTCTCAAATCTGGCTGTCAGTTCCTTCAGGAAAGCATTGATGTTCCCAAGCTCTGGCGCATCTTTGTTGTGGAGTCTCATCACCCACTCTGCGGCTTCCCCCTCTACGTTGGTAGCTAAGGCATTCACTATCACCATGTCTGACAGGTAGGCTAGGATGTAGCGGTGCAGGTGATCCCACACCTGGTTGAGGAAGAATTAGGGAAGGGGATTGTCTTCGGAGAAAAGAGCAGACACTGTAAAGCAGGGGTGTCCAAACTTGGGAACTTTAAGACTTGTGGACTTCAGAATTCTGGGAGTTGAAGTCCACAAGTCTTAAAGTTCTCAAGTTTGGACACCCCTGCTGTAAAGTTATACTCTTAGAGAAAAAGTGTCCCAGGAGTTTCTTTTGCTGTTTAATGCAGTGGGACAGTTGACAGATAGCCTCTACACTTTTGGCCTTCTAAAAGGCTGTTAAAACCCAGTTTTCACACAAATGCCAGGGCCAGGATTTTAAGGAAGCCCAATATTTTTAGATATTTGTTCGGATTTTTTACCCCATTTGTATTATTTTTATAAGTAACTTTAAGGCTGTGAATGTACCCAATTCTCCTTCATTCTCCTATTTTCCCAACAAGAACCCTGTGAGATGAGTTGCACTGTTATGTGTCTTAGGGAATTGTTATGTAGTATTCTGGTTCTTACCTATTTCTTCTTTGAAGATATTATTTTAATGGGTGATGGGTTTTTATGTTTGTATGTGTTGTTCACTGCTCAGGTTATGTACCGTATTTTTCAGAGTATAAGACGCACCTTTTTTCCTCAAAAAAGAGGCTGAAAATCTGGTCTTATACACCGAATAAAGCATTTTTTGCCTCCCGAATCCCCGCCCCTTCACCAAAATGGCCATGCGTATCCTTATGGAGACTTTCAGAGAGCTCCTGGGGGCTGGGGAGGGCAGAAATGAGCAAAAAATGGGCCATTTTTTGGGCCCTAGCCCCCAGCAGCACTCTATAATCCTCCATAAGCCTCTGCATGCAATTTCTTGACAAGAAAACGGGCCCGTTTTCGCAAAAAAATAGGCTGTTTTTTGCTCCCACCTGGGAGCACTCTGCAAGCGCCCCCAAGGCTATTCATGCCTTTTATTTGAAAAAAATGGGCCTGTTTTTGCAAAAAATGGACCGTTTTGGGGAGGTTTGCAGAGTGCAAAAACTTTTTTTCCCTTTGGGAAAGCTCTTTAGTTAGAGTGATTGATGAGAATTAGATTGATCAAGTGCTGTGCCAGCAGAAACAAGTCTTAGGTGCTGCAGGTTGTCAGCAATTTCCTTCTCCAACACATGGATAAATACACCTGGAAACATCTCCCTCCCTACCTATCTACTCTCTCTCCCTCCCTCCCTCCCTACTGTATCTCTCTCTCTCTCTCTCTCTCTCTCTCTCTCTCTCTCTCTCTCTCTCTCTCTCTCTCTCTCTCTCTCTTCCTCTACCTACCTACCTACCAGTGACGTGCTGTGAGGTTTATGACTGGTGAGGCACTGACACAGTGCTGGGTTTCAAATATTTTTAGACTTGTGGACTTCAACTCCCAGAATTCCACAGCCAGGCATGCTCAGTTCCAATTTAAAGCGACAGCATTTGTTTTTCTCCTTTGCTCCTTCTTTCTTTTTCTTTTTCTTCTCCTTCCCCTCCTTCCTCCCTCTCTCCCTTCCTCCCCCTCTCTCAAACACACACACACACACACACACACACACACAGAGAGAAGTTGGATTGGACTATCTCTCCTACCCCTTCCCTCTCTCACTCACTCTCAAACAAACCCCCACACACACAAAAGTTGGATTGGATATCTTTTCCAGTGGCTTGAAAGCAGCTCCTCTGCCATCCCCCCCCCCATTCCCCTGCTGCCTTTCCCAAACGCCTCCACCATTGCAAATGCAGCCTGCTGTCTGGGTGGGAAATGCCTGGAACACAATAAAGCCCACCCACCACCTCCTGCTGGCAGGCTGGGGTGAGAGGAGAGGCAGAGAAGCCGGAGGGGAGCCGAGCCGAGCCTTCCAAAAGAAAGAGGCTGGGGGGGAGTGTGTGTATTACAGCATGGCTCTTTGCCTGGCTTCCTGCCTCCTCCTGTGGTCTCCTCAGTGCTCACTTGTGCTCTTCCTCCCCAAGTGTAGTTTGATTGCAGGTGGAGCCACGTTGCCTTTTCAAACTTGTAATCAGTGAAGCTGGGCTAGATTTTTATATAGTTTTATCCAGCTGTGTGTGTGTGAGAGAGAAATGAATGGGGGCCTGGGGAGGAAGTCACTACACTTGGGGAGGGAGAGCACCAGTGAGGTTAAGCAGAGTCATCCACGGTGAGGCAGCAAGTAGCTCAGCTTTTTCCTTTTACTTTTTTTTTCATGATGAGAGTGGTGAGGCTGTGCCTCACTTGCCTCACCTGACTGCACGTCACTGCTACCTACCTACCTACCTACCTACTACCTAATTTCTCTCTCCCTCTCCCTACCTACTGTATTTCTCTCTTTCTTTCTATCCCTCTATCTACCTACCTACCTACTCTCTCTTTTCCTACCTACTGTATTTCTCTCTCTCTCTATCCCTCTACCTACCTACCTACCTACCTACCTACTTACCTACCTACTGTCTCCCTCCCTCCCTCCCTACTGTATTTTTTCTCTCTCTCTCCCTCTATCTACCTACCTACCTACTCTCTCTCTCTCTCCCTACCAACCTACTGTATTTCTTTCTCTCCCTCTCTCTCCCTCTATCTACCTACCTACTTTTTTAAAAAAATTGCCTCTTCAAAACCTTGGTGCATCTTATACTCTGGTGCGTCTTATACTCCGAAAAATAAGGTACTTAAGAGGAACAGCTATATAAATGTTCTAGATAAGTAAATGATACATTTAATAACATGCTACACGGGAAAGAACCTTCTGCTAAACAACCTACTACAATATGAATAGTCATTATGTAAATATGCATGTATATATTCAGATCCAAATGGCTTTCTATCATTTGTCTAGGGGCAACTTTTGGAATATTCCTTCAAGAGAGAGCTGCTTAGGAAGGATATATGTCAAAGCATAGGCCCAATCCTATCCTGTTTTCTGTTTTGTTTTGTTTCTTTTTTCTCCAACATTCATGTTAAATGTCCATTCCAATATATTGCTTCTTTATATCTTTTGCTTGTGATTTTGTATTACGTGGGTCCTCCTGTCTCCTTGGACCCTTGTCCATGGCAATAAGCTTTTGAGATAAATGGTCCTTTCATTTGTACCACAGAAATATAAATTGCTACTTGCAAATGGAAGGAGGAGAAATTACAAGATTTTCTCTTGGATGGGTCTGAATGCTGAGGGTTACTGAGACTTTCCTAAATTTCCACAATCATAGCAATTTATTTTTTATTACTAGATTACCAAGTAGTAATCCCCTTTTGTATTAACTGAAAAGCTTGATGAATAATTCAGAACTCTTTTTCATCAGAACAAAATTTATGCATGCCACACTGGATTTTCCACATTTAATGTAGATGCTTTGTGGCATATGAGCACCATTGATCTGTTTTATATGTGGGAATGTATCTGTCTGATGCCCATACGCCACTTCTCTATTTAAAATATCATCCTAATTCTAAAGGATGTATTTTGTACTTTCCTACATAACAGTGAGAATGAATCCTTCCAGGGAACTAATAAGATTTGCACATTGGATTTCTTGACTAGGTTATAGGTGTCACATTCTATAATTGTTTTCTAGACTTAAAAGACATTCATAATACTTTTACATATCATCAGTGAAAATGAGATAATACCTGACAATTATTAAGTAATTGTGTAAAACTCTGTTTTCCCATGTGAATGAAACTTCTCCTGCAAAGACAATGAAATATAATTATATATATAAATATATAATTATATTTCACACAAAAAACCAACAGATAGTTGAAATAATTCAACCTACCTACTTAGAAATATGCACCACAGAGAAGCCTTAATATTACATTTGGAAATATACAGACTTAAATACATATATACAGACATTCATCAGATCATATTTGTAAATAATACTTAGTGTTTTGTTTTAAAAAACAAATATTTTAGTTCTTTCCTAATTGCAATATGTTTAAAAAGTTAATTGATAAAACACTTCAATAAAATTATTATAAATTATTTGTATTCCATTGGCTAATTCAGAAATATAATTTCAAATTATCTATTATATGATTTAAGAAAAACAAAGATCACTGATGCCACACAGTGGCTAAAAAGGTCATAACATATGTCACCATTGCATATGAAGACGGTTATGGTTGTGGTTATGGTTATAGTTATGGTGTGGTATGGTATGGTATCTTGACCACAAACTTTAATTTCAACCAACTATATCAGAATAGTATCCATGAGATCCAGCATTATTTGCAAGAATCAACAAAAGCACCCAATCTTCTATGAAAAATCTGAACGAGAATGGTGACTATTGAATATTTGCTAAGAAAAACAAGTCTTTGTTACAAATATATGGTTCAAGCACAATGCCAAATAATAATAGTATACATTTAAAAATATTGGTTCAATGTTGATGAAAGATTGAAAGAATTTGTGAAGGATTCAAAGAAGTTGAGAAGTTTTGAATGTGGAACAGACATTTTTTAGTCATGTCAGTAATGGGAACACAGACATGGAGAAAAGGAAAACACTAAACAAAGAAACTAAAATGAAAACAGGAACTGGTGCATGAAAATATGAGTCCTGTATGAGCAAACACTAATAGATTAATCTCCCAACACAATAACTAGGACATGGTTGTGAGAAAAGATGCTGTGAAAATTGCCTGGAACATCATTATAAAAAGAATGATAGAATGAGACATAATTATGTCTGAAATTATGTGCTGATACAAAATATGAAACAAGATGCTGGGTGGAATGATAAACTGAAAGAAGCAATGGATGAGAAATCATCACCACCATTTTAGTCATGTCTATCCACTGCAGGATGAAGGTCCCTTTGTTGCAAAAATGAGAATCAGAGAAAACTATTGTATAATGTGAATATGGAGAAGAAATAGCAGGGGGGGAAATGCAGTCCAGAGGTTTCCAAACTTTCTCTTTGTTTATGGTGCCCTTTAGTATCTTGGGATCTTTTTCACAGCCCATACTTCAAGCTAGTTAGGTTGCGATCCTGCCAGGGCTCCTGTGTGTGTGCTGAAAATGAAGTGACAGAATGTTTAAAGGAGTGTTTTACTGATTTGTATGGGGATAATAGTGATTATGCACTAATACAATTATGTCAATGAGTAGACTTGAAATGTCTACTCACATAAATATTATAAACATTAGCCTCAAAGGAAATATAATGAAAAAAAAAGTCATAAATACTAGAAGAATACTGAAAAATGGGAAGATAGCAGGTGTAGATATTGTTTAATAGGTTTATTGGACTTATATGCCACCCTTCTCCCAAAGACTCAGGGCGGGGTACAACATAAAAACACATATTACAAAAGTTAAAATAAAGATTAAATAGAATATCCAAAAAACCCAATAAACATTTACAATGAGATTTAGAAATTAAATTAAAATTAACAATTAAAATTAATAATTTATATTTATTCAGGCCAGGCCGGCTTGCTGGAAAAGCCAACATTTTAGGGCATGCCAGAAGGACCGGAGGTCCGGAATTATGCGATGTTCCGGGGGAAACTCATTCCAAAGGGAAGGAACTCCCCCAGAGAAGGCTCTCCCCCTGGGGCTCCCCAGCCGACACTGCCTGGCCAATGGCACCCTGAGGAGGCCAACTCTGTGGGATTGTACTGGACGGTGGGAGGCTACTGGTGGCAGTAGGTGGTCTTGCAAGTACCCTGGGCCTAAGCCATGGAGCGCTTTAAAGATCATAATTAACACCTTGAATCACACCCGAAAAACAGCCGGCAACCAGTGCAGACCGCCTAAAACGGGTGTAACATGGGAGCACCTAAGTACTTCCATGACAACCTGCGTGGCCGCATTCTGGACCAGCTGAAGCCTCTGGGTGCTCTTCAAGGGCAGCCCCATGTAGAGAGCATTACAGTAGTCCAGGCAAGAAAGGACGAGGGTGTGAGTGACTGTGCACAGGGAATCCAGATCCAGGAAGGGGCACAACTATGTACCAGGCGAACCTGGTAAAAGGCCCCTCTGGTCACGGCCGTCAGGTGTTCTTCTAAACTAAGCCATGTATCCAGGAGGATTCCCAGATTGTGGGCCCTCTCAGAGGGGGGCAAAATTTCTCCCCCTATCATCAAAGATGGTACAAGATGCACAAATCAGGATAACGGGAACCACAGCCACTCAGTCTTGGAGGGATTGAGCTTGAGCCTGTTTGTCCCCATCCAGATCCATACAGCCTCCAGGCATCGGAACATCACGTCAAGGGCATCGTTTGGGTGGTTTGGGGTAGAGATGAAAAGATGGGTATCATCAGCATATTGATGATACCGTACCCCAAAACCACGGCTGATCTCGCCCAGCGGTTTCATGTATATGTTGAACAGGAGGGGTGAGACCCCTGGGGCACCCCACAAGTGAGGCGCCTTGGGGTTGATCTCTGCCCTCCAGTCAACACGAATTGTGATCAATCCGACAGGTAGGAGGAGAACCACCGCAAAAGTGCCCCCCTCCCAACCCCCCGAGTCGTTGCAGTAGGATACCATGGTCGATGGTATCGAAAGCTGCCGAGAGGTCTAATAGGACCAGGACAGAGGAACAACCCCTGTCCCGGGCCCGCCAGAGATCATCAACCAACATGACCAATGCTGTCTCCGTGCTGTACCCGGATTGTAAATGGATAAATGTTGAAGCATAGATTAAGGTTTTAAGAAACAGCTGTATGATTTGTTTTTATATTTATGAGGATGATATCTGTATCAGACAGTTGGATGAAAGCTTCTATTCTTCTCCTATGCAAGGGAAAGGCAGAAAGTGTGCAATTTGTGTTCCCTAATAATAAAAAAGCATTTAAAATAATATTTGCAGTATTCTAAAATAATTTCCTGTGTCAGAATTATGATAAATAACTTGCAATAACTACTTATGCCCCATCACATGAGGATTTCAAGAAGAGACTGGACATCCATTTGTCTGAAATGGCATAGACTCTCCTGTTCGAGTAGGAGGTTGGACTAGAAGACCTCCAAGGTCCCTTTCAACTCTGTTATTTCATGTTGTTCTCTGCTGTTCTTTACTTTCTAAAATGAAGTAATGGGAACAGTATGAATACTTCTCATTTTTTAAATGTATAATTCAATTATACAATTACATTTTTTGTCTCCACTTTAGGGAGAGTAAAGCAGTTGTTGCTCGGGCAAATTCTCTACCATTGTTTATGTAAAGCATAGCCTGGATGCTTTCATATTGTTTAATGCTTTCCCCCTACCTTTTAACATTAAACAAATTCAAGCATTATTTTCCTTGTAGCAGAGTCTTGGAGCCCCAACTCTAAGAAAACCAATTAAACCAATTAAAGTTTATGATAAATCACAATAATTCCTAAAAGCAGGTCAGCAGGAAGTTTGCCTTGTAAGGTAATCCTCTACTTATGACTCCAATTGGGCCCAAAATTTCTGTTTCTAAGCAAGACAATTCTTAGGGGAACTTTGCCCCCATTTCATAATCTTTCTTGCCACAGTTATTAAGTGAATCACTGCAGTTTTTAAGTTAATAACACAGTTCTCAAGTGAATCTGGTTTCTCCAATGCCTTTGCTTATCAGAAGATCGCAAAAGGTGATTACCGGTACATGACCCCAGGACACTGTAGCTATCATAAATAAGGCCCAGTTGCCAAATATATGAATTTTGATCATATGGGATGTTGCAATGGTAGTAAGTGTGAAAAACAGTCATAACTCACTGTTTACAGTGCTGTTGGAACTTCATGTGGGCACTAAACAAATGGTTATAAGCTGAGGACTACCTATAATGTAGTATCAGATTCTTTTGACACTTGGCTACTAAAAAAGGGAAAGGATGCTGGGATGCTGAACATCAGGCAGAGCAGAAACACAGCAGTTTTGCTTTGCAGGGCTGAAACTTTGAATCACCAGTAAGAAAGCAATGTCTGGCTGAAGGTAGCAAGGTATGCAGTATTTCTCAGCAGAGAGACAGGAGAGTCAGCATGGGAGTCCAGCTGTTTATTTCATACATGCTTGGAAATTAAGCTGGGCTACTAAACCCTTCCCCCAATTTCAATCCTCCCTTCACTTTGGCCACAGTATTTCATCTCAGTGTTAGTTCACAGAGTCCCTAACTGGTGGGTTCCCTCCCCTTTTCTTCCCCACTTGTAATACTAGAACAGCAGATCCCCTTGTTCTTTCTTCTACCATTTGTCAATCCAGAGTATCCCAAAAAATTTCAGTGCTGTCTGTCACAATATCTTCCTGTACAAAAAGCTTAATATTAATTCTCATTGTCTGAGCTTTGGTATATAGGCAAGGGTTACTGTGGTTCTTATGAGTCAGTGTTAATTCTGATTTTTGTTGATTTGTTGATATGTGTTGATTTAATAACCATATTACATTAGCAGTTTTACTGTGCAACAGGATGGTGGCTTTAAGTTTGGATAGCTTTAAAAAGATTTGGCATATGTCAGTAGAATCATCCTCTTGGTGACTGTTTATTATGTCATTTCTAGGTGAAGAGAAGCTATACGTTTTACATATCAGCCGTATGAGAACAAAAATAATTAACAGCTCAGCCATTCATATGCTGTTCATAGTTATCCCAGAGGCATCTGTATTGTCCAGTAGACAATGAGCCAGTGGAACTTTTGTTTTGTTGACTGATGGTAAATAAAGAAAACAGTGATTTAATTGCAGTCACATTTATTTGAAATTTCTATACACATTTCCTAGATAATCAGACCTTTTTTTGACACATTTTAGAGAGGGGATTCACACTGAAACTGTCACTGTTTTACTAAAAATAAATACAAGACTTAAAGTGTTGCACAGTTCTAAAATATACAAACTGGCTTGGTTTTAATGTAAACTTTGAAAACATTTTACAAAAAGAAACAATTTAAAAAGTTCTATTTACAAATATTACAAAAATACAAAATGGATGCAAGTCCATAAACCATTGTCTGTTCTGCCAGCATGAACTGGTGCTAGTACCAAAATAGTTACACTGTAACCTCCTTAATTAGTTTTTAAACTTTTAAGTCATAACCTAGATATTTCTTTAAATCTGCCACAATTGCAGCAAATGCACTCTTATCAGCATGACCTTTGGCAAATGCACACATATGCTTTGTTTCTACAATTAATCAATACTCTATGCTGCCATAATATTACAAAAGAAAATGTTAGCAAATGAACAAGTGCATAACTTCAAAACTCACTCTGAAACATCAGTGCAAACAACAGAATCACAAGTTATAATTATGATTCATAAATTAGAAATGTTCCTAGGTTTATTCTCTGTTTCAAGATGAGATGTTAAGCTTTGTTTCTTTGGAGGGTTCTGAAGACATCCTACTTGTGCAGCGCAACCTTATAAACATTTACATAAATCTCATTGTATTCAGTGAAGCTTACTCCTAGGTAATTGTGGTCTTTGATCATTTTTATCAGCACACTCTATCAGCAGAAGCTGCTCACATTGTTAATGGGTATTAATATTCTTTATGGTAAATTCTGCTTCTGCCTGATTTCACAGGAAGCATGAAAACTTCAGATGCCTCTAACAGAGGGCTCAATCTGAGCTAGCAAATAATAACAAAAATATTTATTTAAAGTAGATTTATAATCCATCATAACTTGGGCTTTATTGTTATAAATAGAAAATAGAAATGCTTTGTTATAGATTTTTTTTTGGTAAAACAAGTAAGAGGTTGTGATAGTTTTGTGAGCATCACATAGAATTATTTATCTGCCTTCTCATTCAAATTCTATGTTTCAGAGAAATAAGTCTGTAACGTTTATATGGAATTTGTTTGCTAGAGGGTCCCCAACCCCCAGGCTGCAGCCCACTACTACCGTGAATCTTTCAGAAGTGGGCTGCGAAAGCGGCACATGCACAGCCTCACTTGCACGAGCAGCAAGCAAGCATGTCCACTCCATTTGTACAAGCAGCAGATATGTGTGTCTGCTGCTCGCACAAATGGACCTGCATGTGCATGCATGCTTGCTGGTCACTCACACAGAACCATCCTTGCCCTCCCCCCTCCCCCCACTGGTCCACAAAGCTGGAAAGGTTATGGAACTCTGGTTTGATATACCAATAATTGCATAAATTGCCTGGATAAAATGTATAGTACTTGTATTTTGAACAAACCAATTCAACTTTTATTATACCTTATATAACATTTTTATTGAATAGATTTGGCATTCTGATCCTAAATGAGAATAGTACTGAATTTGACTATAACATCAAAGCATTGTATCTGATGCTATCTCACTTTAGCATTAAGAGACATAATCAACCTTCTAATCAAATAGTAAAATAGCTCTTGTAATCTTAGGGAAAATGATCTTAAACAGCACTTTGGCCTTGCATACCAATGGTGTGATTTTTTTTTACGCAACATTAATCTTTTTCTCCCTCCAACACATTCTCTTTCACTTCCTTTTTGATAACCTACTACTTATTGTAAGTATTCTCACTGCTTATTGTGAGCATTGTAAGAAATCATCCTCCCCTGATTTTCATTTTTCCTAGATTCCTACAAGAATTTACTTCTGGTTGAAGCCACCTTCTCCAGGAGCTACTTTTCTCTACCAGTGACTACCTACTTAAATCTGTTACTGGACTTAGTATAAACTTGACAATACATTTCATCTCAAAATGGTTTCAAACCTTTCTTCCTAAATTCTGCTTTCATTAGTTAGCTACAATTGTTGCATATTAATATAATTTGTTGTTACATTTCTACCATGCCTTTCATTTAGGAGCTCAAGGCATTGTACTCAGTACTTTCAGAGTTAGACCGAAAGAAACTGATCAGCCCAAAGTCAACAATTGAGCTACCATAACCGAAGAATAATTAGAAATTTGGTCTCCTTGGTCCTAACCCAACACGTTAATCATTCTACCACACTGCTTTTCCAATGCTAAGTCATCTATTTCACTCAATTATTGTTCTCCTAACTAACCGACCTCAAACTACTATGATAGTTTATCATGACATCCTGGTTCACCTATGCAAATAAGCTCAACTAAATACTTTGCCTACATGGCAAATCTTAGAATTGAGCAAGCACCCTATTCCCATATCTCTTTCTGTACACATGCTAACCGTTCTTTTATACCCCCCCCCCCACATTCTGGAGGATTTTAAGTCTAAAAAAATACTGCATGTTTTTATCAATCTGTTATAAAAGAAAAAAATAGTTAATTTTGAATATATGCAATAATTTGCTCAACATTTAAAGTTAATGTTCTCACTACTTATTGTGAGCATTGTAAGAAATAATCCTCCCCTGATTTTCACTTTTCCTCGATTCCTACAAGAACTTACTTCTGTTTGAAGCCACCTTCCCCAGGAGCTACTTTTCTCTACTAGTGACAAATTACCATATTTTTCAGAGTATAAGACACACCAAGGTTTTGAAGAGGCAAATTTAAAAAACAGTTTTTGCACTCTGTAGACCTCCCCAAAACGGCCCATTTTTCACAAAAACGGATCTGTTTTTTGTCAAAAAAGGGCATGCATAGTCTTTAGGAGGCTTATAGAGTGCTCCGGGGTCTGGGAGGAGCAGAATTGAGCACAAAACGGCACACTTTTCGCTCATTCTGCCCTCCCCAGCCCCCAGGATCTCTCTACAAGGCTCCTAAAGGCTATGCACGGCCATTTTGGTGAAGGGGGCGGGGTTCGGGAGGCAAAAAATGCTGTATTCAGTGTATAAGATGCACCCAGATTTTCAGCTTCTTTTTTGAGGAAAAAAGGTCCGTCTTATACTCCGAAAAATATGGTACTTAAATCAGTTACTATACTTAGTCAGAATTTGAGAATACATTTCATCTTGAAATAGTTTCAAAATCTTTCTTTCTAAGTTCTGCTTTAATTAGTTCTTCAGTTTGATAAACTGTATTTTACAACCCGATTCAAATAATTCATTTTAAAACAGGTTATACATGGCAAACGGATGTGTTGCAACTTGGGAAAATATTATATTTGGAATGACTTTTAAAAATCTCTACTGTAGTTTGATCCATCAGCATGTTTTTGCTTTCGGTCTTCTAACAAAAAACTTCAAGTAATCCAGCTTTCCCCTGCTTTCATTTAGTCATAATATTTGCTCTGATTTCTTCTGTACCCCATCTACTGTGGACTCCTTTCCTAGTATTGTAAACATTTTTAGTAAAATCTAGATAGAAAGTAACTGAGCAATATGAATCAGAGACTTTCCCCATTCCATGTTTATAAGATGTATAAAGGATGCATACATATGCCTAGTTCTTTTTTTTTTTACAGTGTCATTTTCATAAATATTCAGGTAGGATGAATGTTGTCCATACAAAGCTTCATTGAATTATTATTGTACAGTTTATTCATAAATCTATAGCATTTGTTGCATGCTTAATAGTTACTTAGCTATGAACATGAAATTAATTTTGCATTATTTATCAGAGCATTGCTAGGTTTCCCAACAATCTAGTTGTAATAGTAGTATGAAACAACTATAATCACTGGCCATGTTTAGTGCCAAATATCATAGAAAAAGCTGGATACCTAAAAAAAAAAATTAAAGGAGGTTTTTAAAAAAATGTTATTTCTGCTGTCCTTTTTACATGTGTTTTTCATTCCAAACACCAATGCTAATAGTTATTAGTTAACACCAATAGCTAATAGTTAGCACTATAGCGCTCATATCTGTTCATTGGATATGGCTTCCCCTAAGAACTCTGGGAATTGTAGTTCTTTGTTAGAACTGAAACACTGAATTATTAAATCTACAAGATGATGGACAAAGTGACAATTATGCGTTTATCTAAGGAATTAGAAAACAATATATTTTATTGTTTTTCAATAACTTGCACATAAGATAAATATTAATCACACTATTTAATCACCTTTGTAGCCTACACAACTTTCTTCTAGGCAGCTTTCCCATTTGACCCTCACAGCAAACCTATGATAAAATGATGGATATATGTTCGATAAGTGGAGAACTAAACGGAGAGCTCATGGTGGTCTATACAAGTAATGAGCCAAATCTGCGGATACCCAGATGAAGTTATTGTCTAGCTGTTATGGAATGAGCAATTTAAGGCAAAGTGTATAAATGTTCCTGATAATTGACAAAATCCCAATTTAAAGAAAAACTTGATTAAATTTCCAGCCTTATAGTAAAGTGTTGCTAGCCTATAAAATACAACTCGGAAATCTAGAATCTTGGCATTCCTATGATAGTAAAGGAGCAGTAAAGAAAGATCCTGATATAAATGGAATTTTGTTTTGTAATTTAGAAAAATTAAATTATTTCCTGAGTTTGTAATTACTTAACGCATTTATTCTCTTAATGCAAATAAAATTTGCCATTATAAGCATATTGCAGTAGGCATGACTGCAGCTGAAATAGTATAGATTATACTAGTTATGTGAAGAGTTATTATGTGGACTGTACTACATGATATAATATGACTGGGAAAGATTAAAAATCTAGATTTTCTTTAATGTTTCTACTTCTGTAGTTTTTATGCAGTCTGCATGTTCAGTGCAATTCCTTCATTATAACTACTAAAATTTTTTATTATTATTAGCATCATTCTGCAGCAATTGCAGAGAAGGCCAGCCAACAGAAATCTGAAAGCCAATTTAAGGATTTCCTCAGAGAACTGTAGATGTAGGTTCTTTCACATATAAATAGCAACATCACTTTGACTTATATACTGCTTCACAGTGCTTTACAGCCCTCCCTAAGCGGTTTTACCGAGTCAGCATATTGCCCCCAACAATCTGGGTCTTCATTTTACTGACCTTGGAAGGAGGGAAGGCTGAGTCAACCTTGAGCCTGGTGGGATTTGAACTGCCAAATTGCAAGCAGCTGGCAGTCAACAGAAGTACCCTGCAGTACTGCATTCTAACCACTGCAGGTTCATAAAATTTCAGGATACACTAACTAAAATGGAATAAATAGGATATGAGCATAGCCTAGGATTCAGTTACTCAAGGCTCAAATTTAAATTAAAAAACCCTTTAATTTAGTATTAAATGTATATAAAAACAAAATTCTCAATCTCTGAGCCATCCCAAACTGTCACTTAAAAAGATTTTGTCTTAGGATAGTATCAGAGATACCTTTTATTTGTATCTCTGAGGTTCTCTCTCTGTGTGTGTGTGTGTGTGTGTCTCTGTGTGTGTATTTGTATGTGTCTATCATGTATCTAATTAGTTCTTAAAATTCACTGTTCTGTTTGGATTTTGA
Organism: Natrix helvetica; assembly: GCF_964273705.1. NCBI lineage: Eukaryota > Metazoa > Chordata > Lepidosauria > Squamata > Natricidae > Natrix > Natrix helvetica. Next base: position 48,263,217 of record NC_138549.1, on the reverse strand, counting down.
TGATTAATGCTAGTTTATTTCAATTGTAAGTTGACTTTTAAGGCAGATCTTTGCATCTATTTTTTGTATTTTGTATTGCTTATTGCTTATTAAACCTCACTTTTCCTCTATTTCATTTTTCTTCTTCTATTGCTCTAATAACAAATGAATATTTGGTTGATTGTCTATTTTCCTTTTTCTTTCCCATTTTTAAAATCTACGGCTATTTATATGAGGTTTAGATTCTTGTTTTAGATTTTCTTTAACGTTTCTTCTTTTGTAGTTTCCTTGTAGTCCTCATGTTCAGTGCAATACCATGTTTATAAGTATTCAAGAAATAATATTTTTTATTATTTATAGCAGAGAAGACCATCCAACACAAAGATTTCCTCAGACAACTGCAGTATGTAAACAAGTGGAGGATGGCAAGGAAAGAAACTAAATGAAAAAATGAGAATGGAAACAAACTTTAAAGAACTTTAAATTTGTTTTAAGTGACAAGTGAAGAAATCAGTCAAAAGTGATACAATTTTTGATATACCCAAAAAATTCCACATAGCCACACTTCTCAGAATTCTTAAGAGGGGGAAGCCAGAGCAGAAAACCTGTTTATAAACATTGTAGTATTTGTCATTAGCCTCCTTTCAAAGAATTTGTTTTAAAATTAGCTTGCTTGGAATGACGTTGTCAAAGAAAATCAGATATTACTTAATTTCATAGTTTTTCCACTAAATAGGATTTCCACTAATCCAGGTGTTAAATTCATGTTAGAGGCTTTGATTATTTAATAGTGGTAGTGATTGATATGTAAATAAACTTGATCTGAAAATTGTATTCACAGAATACAGTCATTACCATATCTTTAGCCTTTGTTATCATATAAGATAGTTTGCATTTGTCACCCACCGCATTTTTCTCTGCAATAATTTTATTTACATTTGCTTATCAAAAATACAGAAATGTACATCTGTTTTGTCCATTCTATTTTGTTTCAATTCATTTTAATGTAAAAAAAATACTAATTCCTCACCAATTTTATGTTTGCCACTCCTAGGGAAGCATAAAAGTAATGTAATGTTTCTGAAAAGAAAAAAGGACTATAGAAAACTGGATAAATTTACATTGAGGGTGGAAAGAAGAATGGGGGGAGGAATTAAAGGTTAACCATATATTTCTAGTCATAGAAAATGGGTCATAATAAATACCTACAGATCATTTAATCCCATCTTTCAGCATTCTTTAACATTTTCAAGCATCACATATTGCCTTTTAAGGTATTTGACTGCTACAGAATAGGCTTTTTAAAGTGAAATGAGCTTAGAAAATGCAGAGTTCCCCCATTTAACAGTCAGAATTGTGCTCAGACCCTTAGGCAACTTATGTTGAGCTTTGAGAAGATCGATCATCATGTGGGCTCCCATCTGAATTCTCTGTCTCTCCTTCTGAAATGGCTTGCATTGGGGTGTTATATAATCGGCAGCGAACACTGTATCGGCTACTGCTTGCAGCTGGAGGTGCTCGTGATCGTCCTACACGTGAAGATGCTGATGTGGGAAAAGTTTTGGAAGAAAACCCTTCTACGTTTATCCTCGGGGGACAAGGAGGGAGAGGAGCTAATGCCTCAGCTCTTGATGAGCCTTGGAAGGGTTCATCTGCAGTTTGAAGAGTATCCCCAATTAGTTCTCCAGGAGATTTGGGAGAAACAGGACTCTTTAGTATCTCAGTGGCTGACATCCTATAGCTAGAATCAGACCGACTACCTTTTTTCAAGAGCAGTAGTTTAAATTCCTCATTTGAGGTACTGGACTTTTTGGCATTCCGATAAATAAGTCCAGGAGACCTGTGGCTGCATGCTGGACTTCCCACACTGGTAGGAGTGAGGGGAATATTAGTTGCAGGTGAGGTGCTGCTGACAGAAGACACGCTATTACTACTAGATGAAGCTTTCAGTCTGTTCCTTGAAGAAAGATCTCCAGAATCCTTTCTTCCAAGCACTTTCCTTTTTGACCTATTATAAAAAGAATTATATTCAACATTCATGGTACCAAAACATAAATATTCATATCTAATTACACGTAATAAAAATTGATACAATTATATGTTATATGGCATAGCATTTTGGGGTCTATTGCCTAGGTCCAGAAATCTAAATCAGATCTCATTATAGAACTCTCCTACTACACTATTAATAACTACATAACTAAAAACCTAATTTATCATCCATGAAAATGAAGGCTCTACCTTCCAGATAGTAGAACTGACAATATTGTCCAAATTGGAAAGGAAAAGGGAAAAATCGTAAAACTAAAGACCAGGGCTGGTGAAATGGAATTTAGTTATATTGTGGCTTCCCTCCACCCTGATAATTTAGGAAATACTGCCCCTCCCCCCAAAAAAGCTTGGACCAAGACAAATCTGGTGCCAGTAATATATGGTAGCTGTGGTATGCAAATTATGATGACATATCTGGATCAAAAAAATCAAGATTTTTTAATGTATCTATCAAACCTTGATAGAGTTTGGTATCCTTATATGAAGATTAGTAAAATTTCAGGTCCCTTTGAGTTAATCTGTGCTGCCTCATCAAGCCTAGGAAGAATGAGCAAAGGATGCTGGAAACGTACACCTAAAGTATATACATATACTCTCTGTAGGGTTGCCCAAGTCATGAAAGTCATCCTAACTGAGCCCAGGTAAAATGAGACAGTGCTTATAGGAGATATGGGAAGATGCTAGAAATGGCTGATTACTTTAGCAACAATGGCAGAGGCATCAATTCATACTCTGCAGGAGAAGGCAATGATAAGTCACTTCTATATTTTACCAAGAAAATCACATGGATAGTTTCTATAAAGCGATTTGCATTATAGTGTCAGATGGTGGTCTGTCAGGTTAAATGGTACTGAACATGTTATACACCATGAGCGAGGATCATTTAGAGTACTAAAAGTATTTATGGTGTGGCTAGATTAAATTATTCTTGACATCTAACTGCTGAGGCTGCTATGAAGGAAAATAATCTAAAGCTGCAAAAATACAATTTGCACTGGGAACATGGAATGTAGAAAATCTGAATATGGGAAAGCTCGAGACAATGGGAGACAAATGAATTAGCTACATATTGACATCTTAGACATTATCTAATAATAATGAATTGAAATTGGCCACTTTCAATCATAAGATCTTACAATATGAAAAATAAAACAAAAAAGAACAGTGTTGAAATAGAAAAGCTTTATAAAACCCTAGTAAGACCACACCTGAAATACTGTAACCAATTTTGGTTACCATACGACAAAAAAGATGTTGAGACTTTGGAAAAAGTTCAGAGAAGAGCAACTAAGATGATCAAAGGCCTGGAGACTAAAATTTATGAAGAACGGCTGTAGGATTTGGATTTGGCTAGTCTAAAGAAAAGAAGAATTAGGGGTAACATTATAGCAGCATTTCAGTATTTCAGGGGCTGCCACAAAGAAGAGGGGGTTGAATTATCCTACAAAGCACTAGAGGGCTGGACAAGAAACAATGGTTGGAAACTAACCAAAGAGAGAAGCAACCTGGAATTAAGGAGAAACTTCCTAACAGCGAAGATAATTGATCAGTGGAACAGCTTGCCTTCAGAAATCGTGGCCGCTCCATTACTGGAAGTTTTAAAGAAGATACTAGACTTGTGATGACGAACCTATGGCACGTGTGCCAGAGGTGATACGCAGAGCCCTCTCTGTGGGCATGGGCACCATCGCCAGCTGCTCTTCTGGTTTCTGCCATGGCCAGCTGGTCTTTGCAGGAGCTGGAAAATAGCCTGAAAATGGCCTGAAAAATGCCCCCAAAATGAGCCATTTTTCAGGCTGGTTTTGTGGCATTTTCAGGCCATTTTCAGGCGAGGGCTGGAGCACCTGGAAACACCCCAGAAACGGCCCAAAAATGCCCCCCAAACACCTGGAAAATGGCCCGAAAACTAGCCTGAAAAACACGCATATGCACGCCAACCAGCTGGTCTTTGGGTTTCCGGTGCTCTGGCGCACACACATAAACATGCATGCACACGCATCCTGGTTTGGGCATTTGGTGCCAAAAAGGTTCAACATCACTGTACTAGACAGTCACTTATCTGAAATAGTATACATTCTCTTGCTTGAGCAGGGGGATGGAGTAGAAGACTCCAAGGATCCTTCCAGCTCTTTTTTATTCTACAAATATAGCAATATTTGCATGCAATAGAGTCAATAACTGAATAGCATCAATTAGACTTAATGCAAAACTCTTTGCTATAACTGTTATCCAAGTTATACTCCAACTACTGATGTAAAAGAACTGAAGGTTGGTGAGATTTATCTTCATGTTCAAATTGAAATTGACAGAAAATGCAAGCAGTCCATACTGCTTGTGGTTGGAGACTGAAAAATCGTTGTTGTAAGTAGCAAAGAGAAAAATGTAGTTGGACTATATGGCACAAGAAATAGAAATAAAGCAGAAGAGTGGTGCCAGTTTTTGCCAATCCAGGGATGTTTTTCATTGCTACATAGTCTTCAACCACAAAAATAAATAAATGTCAATGTACATAGACATTGCCAGAGTACACAACAATAAAATTGATTACATTATTGGTAAAAGGAGCTAAAAAAGCTCAATTAATACAGCAAAGATGTGCCTACAGCAGCAGAATTAGTAAAGATTCTACCTAAACTATGGCAGTGAAACTGGAGAAAGACATAGGGGCCAAGTTTGGAAGACATGAGTCTGCATATCAATATCAAAGAAATGACTTAACAGATTGTGCAAAATATTGTACAATATGCTACATTTCACATATTAGCAAAATAATGCTTAAGATTACTCGACACAAATTAGAACTCTACAGAGGAAAAGGAGATAGCAGATGTTCAAGCTACCTTGAACAAGAAACAGGAAACAAGAGACATTAATGGGAAAGTCAAAGAATACCAAAAAAGTCAATAATATGTACTTCATTGAGACATTGAAGGACTTTGAATGTTTCAACTATATCAAGTTGTGGAATATTCTTAGGAAAATTGGAATTCTAGAACATTCCATTGCTCTATGCAAAACATATACATAGAAGGGGAAGCCATAGCACATGGTGTATAGAACATGGTGGCAAGGGAGACAGACCGTTCTGGAGAAAGTTTGTCTCTGTGGTTGGTCCAAGCTGACCACCAACTTGATGGCAGATAATCAAGTAATCAATCAATAAAATACTTCATAAAAAGTCATGCATTAAACTTGTATCCCTGCTTTATTTGAGTGGGAAACAATTTAACTTCCCTGATATTTTCTTCAGTTTGGGGTTTTGCATGTTCTACTGGCACTTGCAGTAGGGAGGAACAAGGTGGGAATATAGCCATTTCATTTCACTTTCACAAAGCAGTTTCTAAGGAACATTTCCCTTGATTTTTCATTGAAACAACATACCTATCTGATGGTCTGCAATTCCTACCGTACTTTAAACTATAGAAATAGTTATATTGGTCTGGACTGAAAAATAACGTTTCTGAAACAAGCACTTTATCACCATTATGTCGAATAAATTGCTAATATGGCAATAAAATTACAGTTTCCAGTTATGGTAACATTAACCTACCGGTGAATTACTGCAAACAGATCCTCTGTTGTTCGCGGTTTATTTGGAGACATCAAAAACTCTTCTACTTCAATTTGAGAGTCCTCATTTATGGGTGAGATTATAGAATCATCACTCACAAAAGATTCTTCAAAAAAAAAGCAATAAAGAAAACTGCTAAGAATCATGTACCAGAATTTGATTACATAGTCTCCTTAATTAATGGAATTAGGTATGTAAGAATTAGAGCTAAATATTGGATAAACTGTTAAATTAATATTAATGATAAAAAGCTCTTTTGTTTATTAAAAGGAATTGCAGATTTATGTATACATATTCATAGATAGTCCTTGGCTTATGACAGTACTTGGGAGTGGAATTTTCCATCACTAACCAATGCAGTCATAAAGTTTAACTGCACTGCTTAGCAACAGCAATCCCTGCAGTCCCAGTTGCCATTGTCAGTCAAATACCTCAATTGTTAAGGATAACAAGTCAGCAGGTAACATCCTGCTGGCTTCCCACAGCAGAAGTCAGTGGGGAAGATGACAGGAAATTGTAAATCCCAGGTCAGCAGGCAGGTGAGTGGCTGCAACGTGGTGACGAAGAGAGCAAGGGGAGTCCAGAAAAGCATGGTTCAAGGTCAGAGAGGGTGCATGAGAGTGCAGTGTGTATTGGGGGGTGGGTGCAGAAAGATGCGAGGTAGTGTGAGATAGGCATAGTTTGGATTGAACAGAGTGCATGAGAATATGTGACAGGGGTAGTACAGGTTAGGGAAGGTGCATGAGTGGCTAGCACAGTGCAAACACAGAGTGGGAGATTTTCTGTAGAAGGCAGCAGGGAAGGTTGTAAATGACAATCACATGATCACAAGGTATTGCAAAACTGGTTGTGAGTGTGAAACAGTTACCAAGCTCCTATATCCGTGATGGTGAGCCTATGGCACACAAGCCACAGGTGGCACGCAGAGTCCTCTCTGCAGGCATGCCAGCCATTGCCCCAGGCTCAGCTCCACTGTGCATGTGCACGTGCCTTTCACTGGCCAGCTGGTCTTCGGATCTCTGCCACGCATGCATTGGGGAGCACATGTATGGGAGGGTGGGGTGCATGCACAGGGGCACTCGCAATGCATTTTGGGGCCTTGTGCGGGCTCCCTTGGGGCCCATTTTGGTTGCCAGGTTGGTGCAGGAGGCCTTCCAGGCCCGAAACAGAGTGCAGGGAGGGGCGTTTGGGCACGTGACAACAAAAAGGTTAGCCATCACTGTCCTATATCATGAGACCATGGGGGTGCTGGGATGGCTGAACCCCAAGAACCAGTCATAATGACTATTTGTTCAGTGCTGTTATAACTTAGATCATAGGTCAAGGACTAGCTCTATATTTCTTCAAAGAATCATACATTTATTAGTGCAATATGTTAGAGTTTCACTGAAATTAATGAAATTCTGGAAATTATCCATTAATATGATCAAGTAACATTTCTAGCATTTGGTGCTACCATTAGCAGTGTAGGAATAATTAAGAACTAACCTTTTAAGATATTATCTTCTGTAGTTTCTTGTGTCTCAGCTGCTCTGCTATCACTGTCATCTGAGGCACTTTTGGTTGCAATACCTGACATGATATCATTTTCAGAGCATTTTTCACTTAGTGAATCTATATTTGCGATTTCTGGTTGATAATTGATATTCTCAGGCACTTTGTCATCATGTTGGCTTATATCAAGCTGATGCTTCAGCTGATAACAAGTATCTGCTCCCCAAATTAAGGAGTCAGACCGAGGAATATCTTCATGAAGTGGTTCATATTTTGACTTTTGTTCACAGTGTGCAGGTAATTCATATGGAGACTGCATGGGGTTAATACTCTTATTCTGTTCTGAACCACAAGTAATTTTGCCTTCAAGATTGCTTGGAAAAACTGTTGTGCCTTGTGGAAATTCAGAAAACCCACAAACTTTATTAGTTGTATGCTCTAGCAAAATCCCTTGTACTGAATGTATTTGATCTGGTACACTCTTAGCTGCTGGAACACTCTCTAGAAATGAGTTTAGATTCTCTTGACATATATTTCTTTCAGTAAAGGTTAAACTATCTTCTCCTAGTAGTTGTTCTGGGCTTATCTGTACTGGGGAGGGATTGATATAAGACACTATGGCATCTTCCATGAAGAACTGATGTGACACTTGTTTCTTACTTACACGTGGTTTCATTTTGCCTGAAGAAATAGCAGTTACCAAACTATGTTCTTGAATGGGTAGAAAATCTGGATTGTCTTTCTGTTTCCTTTCTTCAGGCTTATTAATTGATCGAAGATGTACTGACTTCAGCACTGAAGGTGTAATAGCAAGTGCTGGTGAAGAATTAGAATTCAGCACTTCTTCTATCATATTTGATTTATTATTGTTAAAAGCATGTAGCTGGGGTCTGGGAGCATATGGTTTAATCAAAACATTATGAAGAGCACTTAGGTCAAGATGAGTAGGAGGTATAACCGGAAGTTCTAAATCTTTGTTTAAAAATATGTTGCCATCTTTAGAAGAAGATTGTTGTAATGAGGATTTCCTTTCTGGCACTTTTGGCTTTCTTTTATTCCCTCCTGGGGATAGGGGACCAGAAAAAAATGCTGTTGGAAATGATGATGTTGGGGTTTCTGACTGACTGGAATAGCCACTTGAAGGAGAAGCTAAACCAGCCAGTTTTTCTGGGGATGCCAACTTAAACTCATTCTCAGCAGAAGGAAGAGAAGGAGTGGTGGCTCTTGATCCAGACTGTGATGTTTGAGATTCAGAACTTTCTGGTGACTTTATGCATTCTATGACCGTAGTACCCGTAGCAGTGCTTGAATTAGATAAAGATCTATAGGGATCATTAGATTTCAAGTCATTTAGAAGCCAGAGATCTGCATAGTGAGATTGTTCAGCACCTTCATCTTTAAATGATGCAATGTCCATGGAATCAAAAGGGAGGCCCTTTACATCATTCTCATCCTGATTATGCCAGGAAGGTTTCTGTTTACTTGGCAGGCTAGTACTTTCTACCTTTGAAGGTGTGTTTGCAAACTCGAGGGGCAGCTTCATTTCCCTGGAAGTATGAGGCATATGTTGCTGCCCACTATTTGTCTTTGGTTCTTTCTTCTCCAAAATATCTGTTCTAGTGTCAGATTTCCTTAAAGATGAACTGCGTTTTGGTGGGGCTGGCTTCGCCTTTGGTTTCTTTAGAGAAATGCCTGCTTTTCCTTGCTTCCTATGATCCATATAATCTTGCCAATTACATTGAGTGAGATTGGAAGCAAAACTTGCATTCTGGCAATTTTCAGAGCCCACAGCTGCATAGTTACACATATAACTTTTATCTCCTTTGAGTCCACAGTCAAAGTGCATGGAGGTATAGTAGCCTTCAGTATCAACTGAAAAATGTGAGCTAGTCTCTGCTTTATCCAATGGAGACTTCTCTACAAAACTGTCATAAGTGGCCATGCTTGTAAAACTCGGACAGCCCAGACTATCAGTCTTGGGATGTTCAGGGCTGAAATCTTGATGGCAGGATGCATCATGATGATGATGCAAATAATTCCACTCACTGTCACTTGTGTTGCTATTGTTAGGGTCATCTAGTAGATCAGAAGTGAAAGAACTTGCCCTGTGACCTCTAATTTTATGTTCACTGTAGTGTTCAATTATGAAAATACTTGAATCTTCATTAGCATTAGGGGCAATGTTCAGTGATAATTCTGAATCACAGTGTGAAGAACCTGTCAGTGGAGGTGAAGCAGCAGGAGGAATTGTTTCAGATGTTTGGGAAGGACATGTTGAGCTACTTCCACTCCAATTTCCACTGGATGATTGATGTTCATCTTTCTGGTCCATGTGACTGCTGAGAAGAACCCCAGCTGTGGAGAAAGAGTGAATTGGACTTCCAAAGGTATCAGAGTTTGAAGAAATATCACAACTTCCAGAATCTACTATCCTTGATAACCTTGACCTCCCTCTTTCACTTGAGTTATGATCTGGACTATGAAAATGCTGGGAACAAGCTAAGCCCCTGGGATGGCGTTCTTGTGAACAATGATTATTAATAGCATCCTTATTCTTTGTGGAGATTCGTTCTTGATTTGTTAAAAAATGTTCTGCGTCATATGCTGAAATTTTGGCACCATTGTTGTGGTCTTTTTCATTGGCTCTAGCACCTTCACGAGGAAGACTCCTTGATCGAACACGATTGCTCATTGATGTAAACATAGAGTCACCATTATCTGTCAGCACCAATATGTTGCCAGCTGAATGAGACAGTGAAGCTACTGCACTTTGACCTCTCTGAGCACGTATTCTTCTCCGAGATGGGGCAGCAATGAGAATATCTTCTGTTTGGCACTCAGAGTCTCGGGTACCTGATCTCCTGTTGATGTTATTAGAGAAGTCTGGATTTGCATGCACAATGATATTCCGTTCTCTTGCTACTGGTGATTCATCAGAATCTAGGATACATAGATAAAATTTTGTGAGTCATCACACTTTTCAACTGGCTAACAAATTATGATATTGACATTGGCCTAAAAAGTTCAAAAGGTAGGTTTTAGTTTTGCTAATGCCAATTTTCACCAAGTAGAATTAAAATAAAAATAGTTGCTATCTTCACACTAGATGTTTCACATAGCAATGCTTAGCACTACCAACAATGACCCTTATTAAAGAGGAAAACTAATCTGAACAGAGAAATATTAATCTATTTCTGCAATCCTCCCAAGTGGTGTTTTCTCTGCAGACTCAAAATGTTTACTTGCAAAGGAATAATCTACATCTGAAATTAAGGAGCTGGTTAGTTTTATGCCAGCTTGATCTTTCATTTGTTGCCATAATAGAATATTGATTCTAGTTCAGTGTAAGAAAAAAAAACCACCCTAAGTGAGCTTGTCTAATTGAATGAACTTAATATTTAGCAATTAAGAGAAAAAAGTAATACATAAAAATGGGGTGGTGGGAGTGGACTAGTTGATCAAGTTTTCAGAACAGATAATATGTGTACAACTGTTTAGAACTGTCAGCATAATCCAAGTAGGAATCAGAAACAGAAGAGCTAATTCTACTTTGTTGTAAAGCTACATTGACAGACTCTTGCAAGTCTGAAAGTACATCTCTTCCCCGCCCCAAGTTTCCTTTACAGTCCAAGGAACTAAGGAGAATCTCCTCTGAGCCTTTTGCCCTGTCCTCTATCCAGTTGTGGAGTCCACTGTCTCTTATCTTGACAGTGTCTTTTGCCATCATCACTGGAATAAATAAATTAGTCTGTGGCAATTTATCAGCATATTTATTATCAGGAAACATTTGTTAGGTTTTACAAGGAAAAATAATTTAAAAATAATTTAAACTACTTACTTTTGATGTATAGAGCAAACTAAAAGAACACAATTCAACAGAAATCAGGTAAGATTGTATTTAGACAATGTGAGCTAGAGGTATATCTGTTCTACTAAGTGACACCTACAACACATTGAGACTGATTCTGTAAGGAGCAATAAAGATGGGTGGCAATATTTACAAAAAATATGAAACAAATAAAACATACCAAATGCATCATACTTGAAACCACAGTCAGAAATTTGGAAAACCACTGAAAGCAAGCTAGAGTTGCATTAAGACAGCTCTCTAGGAAATATTTTATTTATACTCTACCTATTTCTTGTTGGACTCTTCTGGGGATACCAGAGATGGTTTTTCTCCTTCTCAGTTTCCGTCTTCGCTGCAGTACAGATTGGGAGTGAACAAGTGAACAGCGTATACTAGCTTCTCGGTCAAAACCAACTCCTGCAATCCATAAATAGGTGACATTAGCTTTTAGAAACAATAAACAATGGTTTTGACTGGAAGACCACAACGGGTCAAATGAACTTTTCAGATTATGCCTGAAAATAAGTAAAAGACAGACCTTAACATTCTTAAAAAAAAATTGCATACCGCAGCTAACCTTCACAAAAGAGAGAAGGGAATGAAAGGAATGAGAGGAAGTTAGCTACTCTCCTTATAAGGACCATTTACCGAAATGTTTTCCCAAGATTATCATGTTCCAGAGGCCCTGATATATATATAAAATGAAAATTAGGATTCAGGAGAATAATCAGGGTTTTTTTTTTTTTTTTTGTAAATTACTAAAACAAAAGGGGGGGGAGAAAGATTCTATGCATTGCTGATATGTAATAGAGAGGTTAAGATACTATGACAAATCCAACTGTTTTTGGATTTCCCATATGTCAATCCATGTAAAATATCATTCAGATTGATGTCATATTTGTATCTTTTGACACTGATTTCTAGGTCCAAAAAAGAGTCAACAATTAGCAAATATTTTGTCTCCAACTGGCAGAGTTTTCTAAGTTCCAGGCAGGATTTATTTGCTACTTTGTTTTTAGATAGTTGAAACTGAAGATGGAACCACCTGAATGCAAAGCCCATGATGTTTCACTGAAGTGGAAATTCATTTTCAACTGAATGCTTCCTCCTCTCATTAATAATATGAACAGGGTCTTGCTTCCATTTGTTCAAAAACTTGGCAAGACTATTTTCTAAACAAATACATCATAGTCTTTTCTCAACACTAAAAATCTGGTGTAAGGACCACTATATGAAGAAAAATAAGGTTAAAAAATAATAAAACACCATTCATTTAAATAAAACATGTATACTCTCAGTATCTGTCAAGAGTACTAACTAGGTGGACTGAGTACCATTGTGCAATACTATATTTAGTCTATTCTGAACTGTTTTATAATTAGTTATCAATTTTTGCTTTTAACTGTAACATGCCAGGAATCATCTGTTGGGGACTGGGAGGCAAGAAGTGACAAAATGTCCACATATATCATGACTTATGATACAAATACATAATGATGGGGCTTGCATTACAATATCATTGAACACATCATTTTACATCATCATTTTATGTGATTTATTGAGAATGCCACTGTTTTGGAGTGCAGTGGCATAGAAAATGCATCAAAAAATAAATGTACTGTTGTATTGACGCACACAGCAATTATGATGGTAGGTTAATAATAGTTTAAGTTGTATTCCCACTAAAACCTGATTCATTATAAAGTTGTACCAAAGCAGAAAAACATTTATTTAATGCATTGTGTAGTTATAAAGGGTAGACTGAAGGAGAATACATAAAAGCATTGCAGATAATTCAATGTGGCATTTTGATCATGGGCAAAGCATTAAATGGGAACACATTTCATCAGCCTTCAAGCAGCTGCACATGATTTTGCTACACACACTACCCTAACCAAAATGTTTTCTGGACATGGTCAAAAGAAACTGCCATTTCTCTATGAGGAGTTTTCCTTCAGTAATAGGAATTATTCAACCCAATTACTAATATTGCATATAAGCCATGTTGATTTTGGCTTATAAATAATAACATTCTTTACTAATTGTATAAAACCTATACTAACATATTTAGCATTTTATTGTTTTACTGTTTGCTTCCTTTGTAAGTGAGTCTATCAGGTCCATCTTCTGGTTACAGAAGAAAATGTCATAGTGAGTCCAAGCTTTCAGTCAATGGAACAGATACTATACGATACATCAAAACAGATTTCCTTCTTGTTGGTTTAGGAATTTATTACCATACTTTCTGTCGCATAGCCAGATGTCACACTTGATAAAGCTTATTTGTAAATTTGAAGTGGGCCAATGGATTGGCTGCCCATGTAGCCATCTTGCAATTCTGCATCACTGGGACTGTCTATTCATATGGCTCTTGATGTGGCTGATTTTCTTACTGCGTGGGCATGATGGGATTGGCCAAAAGTAATTTAGCATGATTTCTTGAAATATATGGAAGTGCGAATTTACCTTGGGAACCTTATTTATAGGAACACTCTATCTATGTGGAATGTCTATGAATCACTTCTTGTTAGTTCTCCTACTCTTCTGAATGATGATACCAGAAATGTATCTGCCATATTGGTGTTTTAACTGGGACATCCCTAATGGGATTCAATGGTGGATCTGTTATTGCTCACAGCATCAAGCAAACAATTTATTGTGCGTGATGGTGATAGGGAGATCCTTCATTTCCTAAAGACCTTTGATAAGACTGTGGTATACTTGAAATATATCAAAGTATATCAAGCTTCCAGTGGCTGCTTTGATATTTTGAGGAGTGGATTCAGGGGAATCAAAGTGGCTCTTCAAAACATTTACGTAGGTCTAGTGGTTATGACTTGAAAAGCCCAACCTCTTTTTTAAAAAAGAGCATTACTATGTTCAACTGAGGTATTTTTATGCCACTGGTTCTTATCAGTGTATATATTAAACAGTGTATAAACTCTGACATTAATATTATTTTATTGTGTACTGATACGGAAACCTTCATGACTGCTCAGAGGCAATACCTCAGAGGCAATACTGTGTACAGAGAATCTTTTGAGATCTAAATGAATAGATTAGTCTACTGTTCACAATAGATTCATTTTTGGTTTAATCTATGGAATGAGATGAGGAATCAATGAGCCAATACTGCTAATTCAAAAATGTTACTAGTCATGGATTTTCATTCTGATTTCATATTGTATTGCAAATTCCTGTCTCTTTCTCTCTTTTATGTATCATATATAATAGAAAGAAGATTTCTAATAAGTGAAGGAATTTTTAAAATAAATTGTACATATCAATTTAGAATATTATTCCTATACACTTGGCCTTGGAGCATTATGGAAGGCATTGAAGCAAATATTAAAATGCTATTAATTTTCTGTAGCACTTATGACTCATATCATATGTTGTTGGTGAGAAATATTTATTACAGCACATAACAAACATGATTATCACGTAGTGTAAAAGGCTGCTGAATTCAACTATGCCTTTCTAATCCAAATATCTCAGCATCAATGTCCATGCATAATCACGATACAGAAATTTAAAGTGAGGTCTTTCTCATTGAATTTAATGGGGCTCATTCCCATCTTAATAGATGTTAAAGTTATCAAAAAATTTAAAGAAATCTTATATTTATATATACCCTCCTATTCTTTCATAAGGGCCTAAAGTCATGGCTCCACTAGCTGGCTTGTGGGAAAAGCACAATGGAGTGGTTGATTAACAACAGATGCCAACTTCCCTCATTCTGTGCCCAGCACATGTCCTTAAATTTTAATGTTTGGTTTTTATTTATGTCTTAATGTATACCATGTTTCCCCGAAAATAGAACCTATCCTGAAAATAAACCCTAGCTTGATTTTTTAATGTGTGCAACTAATATAAGACCTATCCCAAAAATAAGCCCTAGTTAAGATCCCACTTGCTACATCCCACCATCTGGTTGTATCAGGTGGGATGAGGCACATGCATAAAAATCAAGCTAGGTCAGGGTTGGGGGGATGGAGCGCTCCATGTGCCCGGCACCAGCTTACTTTAGGACTGCTGCAGCATAGGAGGCCTGGCTGCAGTGGTCTTAAGGTAAGCGGATAAGACATCCCCTGAAAATAAGACCTGGTGATTGTTTTGGGGACCAAAAGAAAATAAGACCAGTTTTTAATTTTTGGGAAACACGAGTATCTATGTATATAATGCATATGTATATATACACTTTTATGACTGTAAGTTGCCCAGAGTTACCATATGCTAAAATGGGAGGGGGGTGTTTCCCAATAAAATACATTTGCTAATTGTAAAAGTCTATATTTAGAGAAATATTTACTGCAATAAAATAAGTGATTAAAACTCCTTCAAATCAACCACAAAAAAGAGGACAAAATATTTGTACCAGTGACGTTGATGGGGATAATACAAGAGGAAATCACTTGGGCATCTTGTTTCATTTTCTCCTCTGGAGTTGGGAGGGGTAGTGCTTTGCTCCAATTTGTTTGTTTATCCAGCGTAGAAGGTATATTATGTATTGGATTTTTCGGCCTCTGCCCTAACATGATATCTGTATCTTCTTCCTCCGAAGGGTGGTGGGACTGTAAATAAATACAATTAAAATGAGCATCCATGCATAAACAACAAAATAGTAAGAATTGGAAGTAAAAAAAAGGAAGGAAGTTCCTTGAAACGTAGATGAACTTTCTTTCATGTTGTTTGCATGTGGACTTAGAAATGAACAATTTACATATGATTGGCAACCTGCAGCACTGATTTCAGTAGAACTTTAGCATGGCCTTATGAATTGATCTCATGTTCTATATATTTTGAAAGAAATACATATTTTATATTTTTAAAATACCTGATTTTACTTCAAAGTAAGATTTCTCTGAAATTAACATAATTTAAACATAGGAATACTGAGCTATGGATTTAAAGTCAATCAAAGGTGTTGCATTCACTCTGTCCATATGACATATTTAACCATGTCAAGTTAAGATCTGGTGATGGCATTCACAGACCCTAAGCTTGAATAATGTTAACTCTGGGTTGTTGTTAGTAGTTGCTACGAAATATAAACCTGGTTCATTTGATTAATTTGCTGTTCATAATACAGTGTTAAACCAGAAAATGGGGTTTTGGTCAGCAGATTAAATATGTCATGTGAACACAGTCATCTAATAATAAATACTGGGTATCAAAAGAAAGATTGAATAGTAAAGTTTGAACCAGGATCTTCAGAATATCTAACAGATAGTTGAAATTCAGAACAAATAATTTAAACAAAGGACAAAAGATAAAGAAGTAAGATACCAACTACCCCAAAGAGTAGAATAAGAAAGAAAGAAAGAAAGAAAGAAAGAAAGAAAGAAAGAAAGAAAGAAGGAAGCACTGTTGTGCCTTGTTGCTTTACTATGTGCGAGTAAAAAGATAGAACAATCTAGATAATAGCTAAAGAACTAAAAAATGACGGTTTCTTGAATGATAAATACAGCGTTTTCCATTTTTAAAGTGCATATTTTTTAATCAATCATCATACTCTAGAGACTGAAAGAAGCCATCCTGAAGTTTGTCTATTACCTAAATTCAATTTTCAGTATCAGTTTTGATGACTACTTGATATTTTGCTCCTTTGCTTATTCGGAAGCATTTCATTCTTTTAGTTTTTGTTAAAGGGATAAGATTTAATTTTCACATTTTTAAAAGTATGTCAGAGTATTTAAATACTTTTATTTTTTATAACTAAGACCCACAGTCAAGTTAACTTTAGTTTATTTTTGTCAGAAGTATGCTGCTCAACATTCCTGCTGAAGGCACAAAATAGACTTACAATCATTCTTTAACCCCCAACATCTATGTTGAAGGCTGCACTTCACAGTGATTTATCCAATTTATATCAAGCTACGTTCTTACCTTGCCAGAAATGCCTGTAATATTGTAGTGCTAACTTCTGCAATATTATACATAAAAATGTAAAAGGGACCCGTCTTCTTAGAAAATATTTCTGTCCATCTCTAGGTTAGGAAAACATTGCCATTTTCTTTCTTTCCAGCTTTTGTGCTGTTCATAGCAGCCATGAATAGTTCATATAAACTACAAGCACAAAAGACTTTGTTTCCTAGGTAACCTCTGAGCTAAAAAGTTGGTGCATGCAAAAAAAAAAGAGAGAGTCCCCTATAGCCTGTATTAGCTTGCATTTTGTGACCAATACCTTCCCTGCATAACAATGTCTTTTGGACAAAGGGAGTGAAATGACCTGACTACAATCTCTGACGGTCTGCCAGGGCTACTCTTCAGCAAACAATAGCAGTGATAACAGTCCTTTGACTAGGTCCATGCTGTAGCTTTAACCCCATTGGATACATTCTTGTAGTTTTCCGAGATCACCATCTATTTTTTCCAAGCTATATACAAATTTAGTTCAGGCATTTAAAACTAATCAATAAAAGGAAACTTGCTCATCGACTATTAAATCTAACACCAATTTGGTATGGAGGATGAAAAAAAGTTAATAAGAGCTACTGATAAGAGAATGAAATAAAGACAACAAAGTTAGTCAACCCAAAGCGTAGCAAAGAAAGATTAGGGAGTGAAAGGGACAGATTGTATGAGGAGGTTTTATTCGGTTATTTTCCAATACCTTTTTACTCCATGGGGTCATGTGGCAACACTCAGTAGGGGAAGACGAGCGGGTTCTATAAAACTATAAATATGAAATGTGGAGGGAGAGGGAAATGATTAAAAATTAACACATACAACAAATGTTTCTATGATTTTTGATCAAAGTGCATCTGAAATGCCTGGTGTAGCTAGCATTAAAAAGATTTCTCATTGCATTCTGTTCCTGTGAGAAATAATAAAGTTTTTATCATGAGAACCTGTTTATCAATTATAATATGCTGCTTAATTTCTGCATATTTAGACAGAGTGGTTAGCTACATGGGGGATGTTGGTAGGCATAAAAATCTCATGCAAGACTCTTTGATAATTGACAAAACCATCCTTACAGCAGGAAACAATTCACTGATTATTTAATTCAATTTCTTCTGGTTTCTGGGTTTTAGGGTAGGGGTAGTATCAGATCAATAACTTTTGCCTATTAATCTCAAGTAATCTAATCATGGAATTTCTTCTGATGAAATGGAAACATGTATAATTTATAAAGAGCTAGTTAACCCACTGAAGCATTAAAATAACTTAATTTTTCTTCATAATGTTGTCCTTATTGTTTTATAATAATTTATTTCATATTATATGTACAGTAGTCATGAAACTGATTGCTGTTAGGTGATGTAGAAACATCAGTAATAATATTGTCAATGTGACTTAATATTGAAATTGGCCATGATGGCTGAGAATGATGGCAGTGATAATTCAACTATTTGGAGGGCATTAATTTGGAGAAAGAAGAAGAAACAATCAATGAGCTGCAAAACACTCTGACCATAAAAGATGGTTTGAAAAGAGAATATTATGGAAAGATATAAAGCCTTCTTCGATTACAATAAAAATTGTTCAACATTGTTCACTCATTCATTAAATCCCTTCACTCAAGCACAGAGTGGACAAGCCATCTATAAATTATAAATTATAGATTAATATCACCAAAAGGTCCTATTCTAATATTATGAAAATCATTAGTATACATGCGCTGAACTTGCTAGCAGTGACGTGCAGTCAGGAGAGGCAGGGGAGGCAGAGCCTCACCACTCTCATCATGAAAAGAAAAGAAAAAGTAAAAGGGAAAAGGCGAGTGCTGAGGTGAGGCTAGCTAGCTGTTTAAAAAAGCCTCTAAAAAGCGCCCTCCACTATGAGGCAGGAGAACTGCATGCCTCATCTAGTCTGACTTTTTAGGCGTTTTATGATTGCTCGGGCACAGTTAAGCGAGGGTTAAAAGCCTAAAAAATCCCGAAGTAGGTGTGGCACGCAGATCTCCTGCCTCATAGTAGAGGGCGCTCGTTCTTCCTGTGACTCAATTCTTCCCTTTTTCTTCCCTTCTCGTTTGCGATACAGTGACAATAAAGGGGGAGCGCAGAGATGTACCTTCATCTCTTCATTGATTTCCCTTTTTACAGGATGAGCCAGCTTCCTGCTTCTTTTATTTTCTGGAGGTCTCACTCCTTTCTCCATTTCTGCAATATTTTATTTTATTTTTTTGTTTGGTGTGTGTGCGTGTGTGTGTATGTATCTACTTTGGTGGAGATGAAATGGCTGCTGGTATTATTTGGGAAAAATTATTTGGGAGGGGGGAAGGTTGTGGAGAGGAAGGGAGGGAGGACGGGGGTGGCTTTTAGCAATGTTTTTTTTTGGGGGGGATAGTGTACAGCCGTGATGGTGAACCTATGGGACACGTGCCACAAGTGGCATGCGGAGCCATTTGTCAGGGCACGTGAGGCGCTGCCCTGTCAGCTGGCCAGCGCACATGCGCGCGCTGGCCAGCTGAGTTCACCTTTTTAAAAGCTATTTTTCGCCTTCCCCAGGCTCCAGAGGCTTTATAGGAACCTGGGGAGGGTGAAAAGAGCCCCCCCGCCCCCCGGAGGCTTCAGGGACCGTCCCTGAAGCCTTCGGAACGCTTAAAACCACCCTCCGAGCAAACCGGAAGTGACTTCCGGTTTGCTCGGAGGGTGGTTTTAAGCGTTCTGAAGGCTTCAGGGACCGTCCGAGGCTTCCCTGATGCCTTTGGAGCACTTAAAACGACCCTCCGAGCAACCCGGAAGTCACTTCCGGTTTGCTCGGAGGGTGGTTTTAAGCGCTCCGAAGGCTTCAGGGAAGCCTCGGGACAGTCCCTGAAGCCTCCGGAGGGCCTCCGGGGGGTCGGGGGAGGCTCTTTTCGCCCTCCCCAAGCTCCTATAAATCCCCTGGAGCCTGGGGAGGGCAAAAAAAACATGTAGAAATGGGGGGTGGTTGCGCGTTTTGCGCGCATGCGCACTGGGGTGGTTGCGCGTTGCATTATGGGTGCGGCACGCCCGCATTTGACCCCCTGCGCTCCCCCCACTTGTGGCACGCGAGCCAAAAAAGGTTCACCATCACTGGTGTACAGTATGACAAAGAGAAAGCATGTAATTCAGACTGTCAGGCAGAAGTAATTAAATTCCACAAGAAGGAATAGGTCACCTGATAAACAAAAAACTAGGGGACGTTGCATTTACCATTTTAAAACCTGGCAAAAGTGGGGACATCTTTTATTGCTGGAAAGTGCTATCCTTCAAACAACTTGCAGCAAAAAGATATTCCAGGGGACAAGAAAAATGTGTGCTCCATCTAATTTTGGATGGTGTTCAATGAATTTCATCAACAGTTTTATAAAACTGAACAGAGAACTTTCCCTCTGGAAGCAAACTGAGCCACCTGATTAGATAAGGGTATCTATCTAATTTCATTGGAATGAAAAAAAATGTGCACCTGGTTCTACAGTGCAGTGATACAAGTACAAAAGATTTGAATTTACATCACAACTTCATGATGCACAGTTCATTTCCCCTCTTTCTTCATGTAAATATCCCAGTCATGTGATACAAAGCAAAACCTCATGGTACCTCACTACTCCCCTCCATTCTTGTATAGACTTGAAACATTTGGGTGACCTAGGTCAGTGTTTTTCAACCTTGGCAACTTAAAGATGTTTGGGCTTCAACTCCCTGGAATTCTGGGAGTTGAAGGCCAAACATCTTCAGGTTGTTAAGGTTGAGAAATACTGACCTAAAGTAACAAGGCCACTTTCTTTCAGTGAGTTTTTATGTAATTTGAAATGTAATAAAAGAAGCTTTTTCCAACATTGTGCCTTGTTTCAATTTTTATTTTGCCATATTTGGTGTGAATTTGACTTCTGAGAGTTGTAGTACCACCCACTTGAAGGATTACAGTTTAAAAGAAACTAATTAATTAATCAATCAATAAAAGAAGACTGTTTGATGGCATCTTCTCTAGTTAATATACCAGCATCGTTATTTTGCAATAGAACTACTCATATCATTGCTTTATTGATAATTGTCACAAATAAATGCATATATCCTAGCACAGACTCCTGACTAATGCAAATGATTACCCATCTGCTAAAAAAATGTCTTGTATTTAAATTTAGAATTTATAGTGAGACCAAGATAAAGATAAACATTTTTTAAAAATTGTGGCTTGATTTAAAAAAGAACACATAACAGCAGGAAATTTAGATAATACCTGAAAATTATTGTTCATTTTGTAATCTACTGATAATTAGGCTTCACCTTTATACCTTTAATAACAATGTAACAGCTTGGCAGATGTTATTTCTCCTGGCATTACCTGGCAATTTTCTCCCCTGTTAGTTGACATTTAAGCAGGGGTGGGTTTCAACCAGTATGGACCAGTACGGCCGTATGGGATGGTGAAATTTAGCGTGCCTTCCCATACCCGTTGGTCAGGAGGCCCCGTACCAGAACGCTCCCTGCCCTCGTTCGCTCTTTCACTCACCCCATCCATCCACACCATGCTGCCAAAAAGTTCTCAGAAGAAGAACCAGAAGAAGAAAGAACTGGTGAGTGGCTGGGATAGGGGGGAGGATGTTGGGGAAGAGGGGAGAGACAGAGGGGCTGCTGGAAGAGTGTGTGCGTGTGCACAGGCTGTGGGATTTAAAAATGTCTGAGTGAATCCAGGAAGAGGGAAAAGGCAGAGGGGCTCGAAGATACTATAGGAACACACACTTCCAGCCCCTCTGCTTCTTCCTGGATTCATTCAGACGTTTTTAAAACTCACAGCCTGTTCACACACACACACACACTTCCAGCCCC
This sequence comes from Natrix helvetica, assembly GCF_964273705.1. Classification (NCBI taxonomy): domain Eukaryota; kingdom Metazoa; phylum Chordata; class Lepidosauria; order Squamata; family Natricidae; genus Natrix; species Natrix helvetica. The sequence goes on along the minus strand of NC_138549.1, from coordinate 48,241,529 downwards.
TCTGCCTCTTTCCTCTTCCTGGATTCACTCAGACATTTTTAAAGGAGTGGAAAAGTGTGTGCGTGTGCACAGGCTGTGAGTTTTAAAAAATGTCTGAGTGAATCCAGGAAGAGGGAAGAGGCAGAGGGGCTGGAAGTGTGTGTTCCTATAGTATCTTCCAGCCCCTCTGCCTCTTCCTTCTTCCTGGATTCACTCAGACATTTTTAAAGGAGTGGAAGAGTGTGTGCATGTGCACAGGCCGTGAGTTTTAAAAAACGTCTGAATGAATCCAGGAAGAGGGAAGAGGCAGAGGGGATGGAAGTGTGTGTTCCTATAGTATCTTCCAGCCCCTCTGCCTCTTCCTTCTTCCTGGATTCACTCAGACATTTTTAAAACCCACAGCCTGTGCACAAGCACACACTCTTCCAGCAGCCCCTCTGCCCCTTCCCTCTTCCCCAACATCCTCCCCCCCATCCCAGCCACTCACCAGTTCTTTCTTCTTCTGAGAACTTTTCGGCAGCATGGTGCGGATGGACGGGGCGAGTGAAAGAGCAAACGAGGGGAGGGAGCGTTCCAGTATGGGGCCTCCTGACCAACGGGTAAGAGACAGAAGAGCTGGAAGAGTGTGTGTAAGGTGGTCAGTAATGTTGAAGGTCAGCAAGGACAACCATATTTCCTCTAAGTAGAAGTTTTATTGTTCTGTGTACTTATTTTATTCTTATTTAACTTGTAAGTGCACAAAATAATAAATTTCCTTTTTTTATATCTTCTTTTTGTAGGTCATTCTTTGGGCAAAGAATTCAGTGACATTGACTTGGCCACTCCCACCCAGTCACATGACTGCCAAGCTACTCCCACTCAGTAACATAACTGCCAAGCCACTCCCACTCAGTCACATGACTGCCAAGCTACTCCCACCCAGTCACATGATCGCTAAGCCACTCCTACAAAATAGGCCACACCTACAGAATAAGTTTTAAATTTTTTTGAAACCCAACACTGCATTTATGATAAAGATATTTGGTTGGATAAGTTGCTGGTAACCCAATATGTGCTAACACATCACAAATGTATTAAGAAGACAAGGGATAACTTACTTTTAGCAAGTGATGGTCCTTAATCTCTTTTTGCTTCTTAGTGTGGATCACAGGAAAAGACGGAAATGGGGGAGCTACCACAGTTTGGCTCACATTTTTTTGTTCTCGGTTATTACCCTGGTTTCGGTGCTCTGTAAGAAATAAGAAGACAATTGTTCAGCAAGATTCACTACATTTAAAAATGTAGTGCTATATATATATATATATATATATAAAACACTTAGTGAGTCATAGTTTAGTAAATAAGCTATCAAATCATACTAGGAAACAAATAAAACAATATAAATCATAGAGATACAAGCAACAAGGTTATACTCATAAGTGGGAGGAGATTGGTAATAGGAAGGATGAGAAGAATAATAGTAATATAGTCTTAGTAAATAGTTTGACAGTGTTGTGGGAATTAGTTGTTTAGCAGAGTGATGGCATTCAGGAAAAAACGGTCCTTGTATCTAGTTGTTCTGGTGTGCAGTGCCCTATAGCGTCGTTTTGAGGGTAGAAGTTGAAACAATTTATGTCCAGGATGTGAGGGGTCTGTAGATAAGGGCCAATGACTTATATTCATCAAGGTCAGACAAGTGTTCTTTTACCATTTTCTTGCTTATTTTAATTTTTACTCTATCTTTTACAGTTATGTTTTTGGTAGGCTGGGTTATAGTTTCTTTTTGTGTGAAGCAAAGCAATTCTTTGTCTGATGCAAATAATGAGTTAAGCACCTGCTTTCTCTCTACTCTCTATTACTTCCTTGCCATCTTCTCTCTTTAGAGGACCGTTTCCTTGACTTTTTTCTTGTTATTATATGTTGAAAGAAACTTTTTAAAAAATTATCTTTGACTTTTGTTGCAAATCTTTGTTCATTCCGAAGCTTTGCTTTCCTGACTTCATTTTTGCAGATTTGGGCTATCTATTGATATTCTGCTTTATGTATCCCTCTTTCCATTTTTAGTACTTATCCTTTTCGTCTTTCAGTTTATCAGAGAGATCTTTCTGCAACCATGGTGGTTTCTTCTTGGATTTCTTATTTTTCTTTTTCAGTGGTGCTGTGTTGGTCTGGGCTTTTATGATCATATTTTTCAGTATTTCTCACACTTCTTGAGTTGTTTTTCCCTTTAGGATTTTTATCCATGAAATGTTGCTTAGGCTCTCACTGTGTTTGTTAAAATCAGTTTTTTTTAAAGTTTAAGACACTGGTTGGAGTATATTCTATTGCTTGTGTTTCCATTATATTGTCCAGTATGATGTGGTCCTTTCACCCAAAGTTCTGGCAATTTTAATTCCCTCTATCACTTCTTCTCTATTAATAAGAATTAAGTCCAGTATAGTTTTTCTTCTAGCTCTGCCCCCTCTACCTTTTGGATGACCAAGTTATCAGCTAAGTTGGTTAGGAATCTTTTCGATCTCCCACTTGCTGCAGAGTTTGTCTCCCAGTTGATATCAGGGTAATCAAAGTCTCCCATTACTACTGTGGTATGTTTCCTACATACATTTGTTAGTTGATCTATTTCTTCTGCTTGGTTGTGGCCTGAATTATATTTTCTTCGAATTTCGAATTTCGAATTTCTTCGAAATATGCCTATAGCAATGTCATTTTTGTTTTTTTTATATTGATCCATATGGTCATCCTTGGTTTTGTGTATTTCTGTAGAGATATAGTGTTCTTTTATATACAATATCCTCTTTGGTTAGGTCTATTTCTTTGTAGCCTTCCATCAGTACATTCCAGTCATGGGTTTCATCCCACCAAGTTTCAGTAATGGCAACTATATCATATCTGCCTTCATGTACTAATATTTCATGTTCACCTTATTTGTTGCCTATATTTTGAGTGTTAGCATATAGGCATTTGAGTCCTTTATTGATCTTGAGAATGCTCCTTATATCTCCTACTTTGTAACTGGGATTTACATACTTTCCATCCTCTTTATTTCATTATGTTTTTCTTTTTTTAGATACATATGTAGGGTAATTTTTTACGGAGGCTGTTAGTTCCCTACTGTGTTTGATTTGGGTGTATAAGTCCAATTTCCACACATTGAGGTAATCTCTATACATGCTGAAATTCCCTCTTGTTGCCACTAATGTATATTCCATTCATGAGTTTCATACCACCACGTTTCAGTAATGACAACTATATTATATCTGCCTTCATGTACTAATACTTCAAGTTCACCCTGTTTGTTCTGTAAACTTTGAGCATTAGTGTATCGGCATGAGTCCTTTATTTGTCTTGGGTAAGTTTCTTATACCTTCTACTTCATAACTAGGATTTCCATCGTTTCCCTCGCTCCCTATTTCATAATGTTTTTCTTTTTTAATTTCTTTTTTCTCTTTACTCCCTTCCTTACTATAAGGAAGGGAGTAAACCCAAGGTGGGGTTGATTATTTTAGTAAGGTATTCAGTTACATCTTTGATTTTTGCTCCAGGGAGACAATATACCTCCCTAGATTGGTTGCCTGGTCTGCAGACTACAGTTTCTGTTCCCCTAAGAATTCAATCTCTTAAACCAATATTAGTCTTTTTTGTAGGGAAGTCTATTCTACTGCTCTTCCTGTCGCAGGAATGCTAGGTTGTGTCGCTTTTTTTAGAACCTATTGATGAATGCTGTTTATGGGTGTCCGCATATTTCCTTCCAGGTGAAGTTATGAAAGCAATTGTTCAGTTCAGCTTCATTGGAGTGGGCTAGGGTAGATAGTAGGGGCTTTGCTCTTGGTTGTTGTTTTCTTCTAAAAATGACATGTTTCTATTGGTCTTGCTCTTTAGGTACATTTTTACAGAAGCTGTTTGTTCCCTATTGTGTTCAATTTGGATGTATCTGTTTTCTTCTTTATGTTCATATATTCATTTTTTATTTATTTTAGTTTGTCAAACATGTAAAAGATAACAGGTATACAGTAAATATAAACATAAACATGAACACAGTAAATGGGTATGACTAAATGGAGACAGTAGTACAGGGATGGTAGGCATGCTGGTGAGCTTATGCACGCCCTTTACATACCTCTTAGGAATGGGGTGAGGTCACCAGTAGACAGTCTTAGGTTAAAATTATGGGGGTTTGTAACAACAGAGTCAGGTAGTACATTCCAGGCATTGACCACACTGTTGCTGAAGTCATATTTTCTGCAATCAAGTTTGGAGCAGTTTACCTTGAGTTTGTATCTATTGTTTGCTGGTGTGTTATTGCGGTTGAAGCTGAAGTAGTCATAGACAGGTAGGGCATTGTAGCAGATAATTTTGTGCACTGTGCTTAGGTCAGACCATAGGCGGCGTAGTTCTAGGTTTTCAAAGCCCAAAATTTCAAGCCTGGTGGCATAGGGTATTCTGTTGTGAGTAGAGGAGTGGAGTACTCTTCTCATGAAATACCTCTGTATTCTCTCAATTGTATTAATATCAGATATACAGTACGGATTCCAGGCAAACAAGCTGTATTCAATAATTGGTCCAGCAAAGGTTTTGTATGCCCTAGTTAGCAGTACAATATTACTGGAGAAGAAGCTTCGCAAGATTAGGTTGACAACTCTTAATGCCTTTTTGGCAATGCTGTTACAGTGAGTTCTGGCACTTAGACTGGTTGAGATGAATACCCCTAGATCTTTGACAGAGTGAGAGTCATCTACGAGGTCATATCTGCCCAGCTTGTATTTGGTGTTTTGATTTTTTTTTTGCCAATGTGTAAGACAGAGCATTTGTTGGTTGAGATTTGGAGTTGCCAATTGTTTGACCATTCTGACACATAGTCAAGGTCGCTTTGTAGGACAACAGAATTGTCGGTGGTGTTAAATAGTTTTGCCTCTTCAGTGAAGAGAACACAGCTGCTTATAATATGATCACAAAGGTCATTTATGTAAAGTATAAAGAGTGTGGGTCCTAAAATTCTACTTTGGGGGACTCCGCTGTTAACTGGTGCAGGGTTTGATAAGGCATTCCCTATTTTGACTATATGGAGTCATCTATTTTTTAAAGAAGTTATTTGCTCCCTATTGTGTTTTATTTTGATGTAGTCTTCTTGTTTAGGTAGGGATTTCTCACTTTGTTCATTGAGTTTCTGAGGGGCTAGAGTTACCTTGAGATACTTTACTTCTAGTAATTCTTCTAGTAATTCAAGTAGTTTACATTTGATACCTACATAGTTGGTGTCTTCTGTGAGCATAAGCTGAAACATATGACACACTTTGAAAGTCATTATAGTGTCAGTCTCTATTTCCATGACTTTTTTTTCTTTGTTTGATAAAAAAAATAAATTCTAAAAATTAAATATTTACCTGTTGCAAAGAGTCAGTTTACAATAGTATATGACAGCTTTGACCTTTTGGTCTTTGTCTTGAAAAATTCATAATTATCTTCCCCATTTTAAGTCTCTGTTTCTTTTTCTGTGGGTTTTATTTTTTTCCTCTCAGATCATTAAGAATTTAAAAATTTCTAAAGAATTAAAATAACTATTTTTTTTCAAATGTTTAGCTGAGAGATTTAAAAATTGAAAAAAATAAAATTAAAAATTATTTAAGAGTTGAAAAAAGGTTAACATTTGAATGAAGAATTTAAAAATTAAAAATTAAAAAAAGAAATTAAAAAAATTGAAAAACGATTTTTCTTAAAAAAAGGAATGCAGAGATTTTAAAATTTTAAGAATTTATAAGAGTTCTTGGCCCTTTATAAAGTAATATGCACTTCTATTTTTTTTAGGAGATTCTTAAAAGATACTATTTTTTTTTAGGAGATACTTTGCTCTGACTTGAAAATTTATCCCTTTCCTCCCTGTCTACAAGAGTCTTGTACTTATCCTTTTCCCCTTGCTTTGTTGCCCTTTGGTTGCCTGGCCACTGCTAGGGTTTTCAGGTATGATGTGTTGATGTGGGCATTCTGTTAGGTGGTCCACCACACTTCTCCCAACTGCTGATGGTCTGCTGCGCTGCTCTCAGTCGCTGCTGTGGGCACCGCTGCTCAGGGAGTCCTCTGTGCTGCTCTCAGCCACTGCTGGTCCACCATGCTGATCTTAGTCACTGCTTGGGGTGTTTTGTACCTCTGCCACATAGTTCTGCATCACTGCTGCCCAAGGTTTGCTATGCTGCTCCCAGCCACTGGTCTGCTGTCACTTAGCTCTGTTTTACCGCTGCTCAGTGGCTTCCATTTGCACCACACTGGCTCAAGTGTCAGGCTGGGTCGCTGGACTGACTCTCCGTCTCTCAACTCAGCTGTCTCTCCTTCTCTCAGCTGGGTCACCGGGTCACCTCTCGGTTGGGACATTGAGCTGCCTTTCAGCTGGGCCACCTCTCAGTTGGACTACCTCTCAGATGGGGTACTTCTCATCTCCTTGTTCAAGGAGTTCAGTTCTCTTTTTAATACTTTCTGTAGCTAGTCTTGATGTTGTCCACTTGATATAGTTTGTAATCCACACATGTATTAAAAGTGACAGATGAATAAATTTGCAAAGTAAAACAAAATCTCAGCTTAAAATAAAAATATATAATCTCAGCTGAGAGTAAAAAATGTCAACTTGTTGTTAGTATACAAAAGATTATACAAATGTATGTACATGATATAAAAAGATAATACAAAATAGCCCACAAAATTCTACAACATATTTAAAAGCATTAGAACTTTAAAAATATTGTAAAAAAAAATATTGCAGTCTCTGACTATTTGTAATCCACAAAAGAACGTAGAATGATAATTGCAGTTCAGGCCAATCAAAGCAGTTCGGGGTAATTTACCATCTAGGTAATAAAAATGTATAACACTGCTGTAAAACTTTACAATAGTTGCAAACAACTTTCTAAAATGTTCACTGTTTTCTCAGGATGGTTCAATATAAAGCCTGGAATCCTTAAAATATGCAGAGATAAAGAAAAAGAAAACAGATTTGGACTTTATTTATTAGAGAAAGAGAGAGGGAAAAAGAACATTAATGCAATTAAATCTTTATGTAATTCATTTTGCAATTATGTTTGTGTAAGCATGCTCTTTTAATGTTAAAAAGAACTATGCAGTCAATATTGAAGAAAAATGGAAAATATTCTCAATGCTGAAAAACTTTGTCAATGCTGGTATTTTTTCAATGTCATCAGGAAAACAAATGAACAAAGGAACTACAGTCTGATTATGCTATAAAGCTGAACTCACCAGAATCAACTTTGCAACCAAATAAATGATTGATTTCCAAGATTCTTCTTCTTTCCGAAGTCCAGTCTTTTGCTCCATTCACTCACACACACCCCCTTGTGGTTGCAATTCTGGGCATATTTGGGTTTTTTTTTTAAAAAGGTTTTTAATTAGATTATTCAGCATAGCCCCACTTCTACATATCTGCTTTCCAAAGGATCTTGCTATATTAAAGTCCTGATTTTAATATATTTTTCTTTTACATTCTTTATTTAAGGAGCTATTTCCCGACCACAAGATGGCAGAAGAAGATAAAATTTATCTAAAGCAGAACAGCTAACATCCTGAGAGCTCTGTTATAATTTTACTATTACTATATTTCTCCTTTTAGCTCTTTGCAATGCTATTAAAATAAGTCTCACCCTCTATTTCTTGTGAAATTATTTAATATATTATTTTAAAGCAATTATACATATTTTCAATATGCTATTGTTATTGTTCTGAAATGTTAGGAAGACAACAGGTTATTTGTATTAATATCTAAGGATGACATATTTTTTTAAGAATTCAGAAGTGGAACCTATCAACTATTCCTATCAATATATGTATACTTAATGCGGGGGGATTCATTGTAGTTTATTGTCTTAGCAGATGGCAACAACTAAGCAAGATTATCTTGAAAAATGTTAAACAAGAGTTTAGGCCTGATGAATGCTGGGAGGAAAGACTGCCAGGAAATACCAAGATGTAAGCAAGATTGGGAAACTGAGAAAACAATGAACTACAACAATGACAAACTATTATAGTGTTCTAAGATAGCTACATGGTATTCATAAAATCACCAAGAGCTAGCTTGATGTGAAGGTGACATGATGTGTTGTGGAGCAACAGCGGCCGGCTGAACTGTTGGTGAAATTGACAGCGATGAACACTATGGGACTGCCCTGGAGGCTGAGGAAGACTCTGGGGGGGGGGGTGTTCGGAGTCAGAGCAGGGACTAGAGAGGCCTGTTGGCCACCAGGTGGCGTCTGACTCAGGGAGCAGTGAGGAAGAACAGAGGGAGGCTGTCCCTGACGTACGTATGCATAGGGCTGTGAGGAGGAGGGAGCAGCTTTGGAAAAAGGGTCACAGAAGGAAATAGGAAGAGGTTGGCCCCTCCCGGAGAGCTTATAGGTGGAGCGACGGGAGGGGAATTTTGCAGGAAACAATAATTTACTGATCCAACCATAGAGAAAGATTGGGAGAATTTTGTGAGTTCAAGCCTTGTTTCAATCAATCAATCAATCAATTTAAATTTATTAGCCGCTCCCTTTCCGAATAGGACTCGGGGCGGCGTACAATGGAGTAAAAAACATATAACATTTACATAAACCCATGACATACATAAATACAAAGACACACATGTACGGAGGAGGTTAACAGATACAATACATAGACAATTAAAAACCATTAAAATACCCTAATTATAAAACCCCATGTACAATCCAAATTCAAAATGTTAAAAACAGACAGTCAGGAGGGGTACGAAAAAATTACGGTTGAGCCAGGCCAGATAGTTGAAAGAGGTGGGTCTTCAGTTGTACACGGAAGGAGCGGAGATCGGAAGTAATCCTGATGTCACGGGGGAGGTCATTCCACAGGGCTGGGCCCATCACAGAGAAGGCTCTGCTCCTGGGTGTCGCCCCCCGGCACTGTTTGGCGGACGGCACCCGGAGAAGTCCCTCTCTGTGAGAGCGGATTGGTCGTAGGGATGTGTGGGGCAGGATGCGATCCTGCATGTAACTAGGCCCTGTGCCATGAAGCGCTTTAAAGATCATAATCAAGACCTTGAAACGCACTCGGTAGACCACAGGAAGCCAGTGCAGCTCGCGCAGGAGAGGTGTTACAGGGGAGAATCTAGTCCTCCCCATGATCACCCGCGCGGCCGCGTTCTGGACCAACTGTAGTCTCCGAGTGCATCTCAAAGGAAGCCCCATGTAGAGAGCATTGCAGTAGTCCAGGCGAGACGTCACCAGCGCATGGGTGACTGTGCGTAGGGCATCCCGGTCCAATAAGGGGCGCAATTGGCGCATCAGGCGAACCTGATGGAACGCCCCCCTTGCCACGGCTGTTACATGGTCATCCATGGACAGCCGGGCATCCAGGAGGACGCCCAAATTGCGCACCTGTTCCATAGGGGCTAATTGCACGCCCCCAATGGCCAGAGATGGAAGCACCTGGTTGAACCGGGGCGCCGGAAGCCACAGCCACTCCGTCTTGGAAGGGTTGAGTTTCAGTCGGTTGCCATCCATCCAGATCCGTACGGCCTCCAAACACCGGGACATCACTTCGATGGCCTCATTGGGGTGGTTCGGGGTGGAGATGTATAGCTGAGTGTCATCAGCATACAGATGATATCCCACCCCAAAGCCACGGATGATCTCGCCCAGCGGTTTCATGTATGTGTTGAACAGGAGAGGCGAGAGTACCGAACCCTGTGGCACTCCACATGTGAGAGGCCTCCGGGTCGATCTCTGCTCCCCTGCCAACACACGTTGCGTCCGGTCAGTGAGGTAGGAGCCGAACCACCGTAAAACGGTGCCCCTGACTCCCAGCCCCTCCAGCCGGTGCAACAGGATACCATGGTCGATGGTATCGAAAGCCGCCGAGAGGTCTAATAGGACCAGGATAGAGGAACAACCCCTATCTCTGGCCCGCCAGAGATCATCCACCAATGCGACCAAGGCCGTCTCCGTGCTGTGCCCGGGTCGGAAGCCGGACTGGCGCGGGTCTAGATAATCATTTTCCTCCAGGTGGCGTGGGAACTGCTGTACCACCACACTCTCTACAACCTTCGCTAGAAAAGGAAGGTTGGAGACTGGACGGTAATTGACTAGGTCCGTCGGGTCCAGGGAAGGCTTCTTGAGCAGGGGTCTCACCACCGCCTCTTTCAAGGCGGCTGGTAGAGACCCCTCACCCAACGAAGTGTTCACTAGGACCAGGAGCCAGTCACGTGTAACCTCCCAGGATGCCAGTACAAGCCAGGAGGGACACGGGTCCAATAAACATGTGGTGGGTCGCAGACGTCCACGCAACCTGTCCAAATCCTCGATGGCAACCGAATCAAACTCCTCCCAAAGCGGACCCTCAAGACTCGCCACGGGCGTCTCTACTGAACCACTGAAGGGGGCCCATCCCATCCGGATTTGAGCGACTTTGTCATGTAGATATTTCCCAAACTCCTCTGCTCTACCCTGTAAAGGGGCTTCCCGCGGCCTCTCAAACAAGAGGGAGCGAGTCACCCGAAACAAGGCGGCAGGGCGGTTATCTGCAGACGCAATAAGGGCGGCGCAATGTTGACGTTTGGCCGCTCTTAATGCCACAAGGTACGTCCTCAAATAGGCTCGTGCCTGTGCTCGGTCAGATTCGGAACGAGAGGATCTCCAACGACTCTCTAGGCGTCTCCTTTGGCGTTTCATCACCCTTAGCTCCTCGGTAAACCAGGGAGCCAGGGTGATTTGTCGCCGCAGGAGAGGCCGCAAAGGCGCCACCCGGTCCAGGGCCCCGGTAGTCGCACTATTCCATGCGTCTACCAGGTCCTCCACTCGGGGGCGGGTCAAATCCACAGGAGGTGGCCCAAGCTCCGTCTGGAACCTATCTGGTTCCAACAGGCGCTTGGGGCGGAACCATCTAATACCTTCCAGTTCCGCCTCCTCGCGGTGTGGGGTAGCACCAGGGAAGTCCAGCCGGAGAAGATAGTGATCCGACCATGACAGGGGAGTAATGGCTAAGTCCCCTATTCCCTGATCACTCATCCACCGGCCTGAGACAAAAACAAGGTCCAGCGTGTGACCTCCCTCGTGAGTAGGGCCCTGAATTAACTGGGTCAGGTCCATGGCTGTCATGGAAGCCATGAACTCCCGAACCCCCTCAGACGCTTCTCCCATCGACGGCAGATTGAAATCCCCCATCACTATAAGGTTTCATAGAGATAGCTTTCTGGGCTCCCAGCCAAGGGGTTGCTTATCTCCCTCCTTAGTTGTGGCAGACAGCCAAGTCTGCGTCCATATATATTGTAGAGGTTTGGGACAGAACATGATATGACTTAATTTACTACAGGTGAATTTTATGTAGATAGCTTTTCTCTTTGATTGAATTGTTGACTGAAATTAATGACAGGGTTTTCTTTTTCCTAACCAGTTTATCAAAGTTCCTGCAAGATTAATGCATAGTTTATTGACTTAATTAATTAATTTTTTTAAAGGCAACTGGTTTTCAAATTTACATTTTTGCAAAGTGATGCACTCAGTGCTCTGTAGTACTGTTTTACAAGTATGTTTTTAGGCAGAAAAACAATTATTCATACATAAGAAAGATCTTGGTAGCAAAGAGAAACTATCTAGAAACCACCACTGACTTCCGCTCCTTCCGACAAAAATTGAAGACTCACCTGTTCCGACTAGCAGGCCTGGCATAATTATAACTGTTACCTCCTGGTAGACATATTATTAACTGGTTATTTTAGGGGAATTGCTTTTAATTTAATTTGTGTGATATTTCTAGGGGTTTTAAAATTATATTTATATATACTGTTTAACTGTACAGTTCTTTTAACTCTCTTTTTAACCTCCTCCATATTTAACTTTATCTATTTATTATATTGTGATGTATTCTTTACATGGACTGTACACCGCCCCGAGTCCCTTTTGGGAGAGGGGGCGGTCTAGAAGCGCAGTAAATAAATAAATAAATAAATGAATAAATGGATTTTAAGGTAAGAATGAGAGGAGAGGAACATTAAAGACCTAAACTGGCCTTCCCCTGTAATTGGCAACCTTCCCAAAATTAAAAAAAATGCCCAAGGTTTATTCATACCTTGTTGGATTTGTGCACTAACTAATGATGGACAGCCGATGAAAGTAAAGGTGAATTAACATGCCATTACAGGAAATACAAATATTTCATTTATTACTCCAGAACCTAAACAGGTAGTCCTCAACTCACAGCCACAATTGGGACCAGAATTTCTGTTGCTAACCAAGGCAGCTGTTAAGTATGTCATGCCAGATTTAATGACTTTTTTTGCCAATGGTTCTTAAGTGAATCACTGCAGTTGCTAAGTTAGTCATGTGGTCATTAAACAAATCTTGCTTCCCTCATTGACTTTACTTGCCAGAAGCCAGCTGGAAAGGTCACGGATAGCGATCTCTTGATTCCTAGCTGCTGCAACCATTGTTTAATATGTGTCAGTTGCCAAGCATCCAAAATTTGATCATGTGATCCTGGGAATGCTGTGATGGTCATAAGTATGATGACCAGAATTAAGTCACTTTTTTCAGTGCCACTTTAACTTCAAACAGTTGCTAAATGAATGGTTGTAAGTCAATGACTACCGGTATTTGGATTTGTAAATTATACAGAAATAAACATTACCCTTCCTCAAGGCTCTCAAATTCTGCTTGGCATGGTGATGCAGCTCCTCTACACATGCTGGTCTGGTGGAAGGAAGAAAAATGTTTCTCTCCTGATGCCAAGGGGCATGATAATACACATTCAGTTTGCTTTCTGCATCCAGGTTTGAAACAGCTGTAGAAACAAATGAAGAGGATACTTAAAGAGATTTCCAGCAATAGCCCAATCCTAGGCAGTGACAGTTGTTGCTCTATCAGGGCACAAAGAGAAAATATATGCTGCAAACTCTGCTTAGGTGTCAGGAAGGGCATCTGGTCAGTAAATACTAAGCTCCATTCAGTCGTCCCGACTCCACTCCCATAAAAGGCATTATAGGATCATAAAAAGAAAAACAAATTGTGTGTGTATTTCGCAAATCTGAATTTTAAAGAAACTCAGCTTAAGTAAATGATGAATATAACAGAAGGAGAAAATAAGCAAAACATAACAAATATTACATTCTTTGGTTATTATTTATGTATACAGTGCCATAATTTTATATTATGAATCTGATAAATCACCCAATTTTATTTTCAATTCATTATTTCACCAGTTAAATATACTTTGTAGTTTGTAAACTGAACAAGTTTCCTAGAATATATTTCTACCATTCACTAGTGATTCATTAATTCATGGTTCTTCATCATATAATTCCATAATTGTATTCTTTTCATGATTCTCTTTAGAGATAATATGGAGTTACATCTTCATGAATAAGAGCCATTGTTAATGCAATTCCATTATCAGAATACAAAACCAGGGCTTACAAAGTCTAGCAATGGGTGAATGTATTAATCAATAAACATAATGTTGCTGATGTTGCAGAAATTGTGGAACTCTGAGCATTTGGGGCTGGCTACATTGGCAGGACAAGGGGATGTACATGCATCATAACACAACTGGAACAAATTAATGCACAATGTGGCTTCAGTGGGAGGCATAGGTTAGATTAGGATAATTGGTTTTGTGATTGAATTTAGACAAACTCCAAAAAAACCTTAAATAAAATGTGAAAAAATATGATTGGAATTTGTAAATCAGATTTTCAATCGAAAACTGATACAAGCATGCTATCTCAACATATATTCTGTATAAAATAATATAGCTACCATATATCTAGAAATCTATAATGAGTGAATGTTGTGGCCAAAAGTATTACCATATACAGTATATATTATCATATATAAGACACACGAATACAAAGCAACAAAGATTAAATTGATACACCAATTAATGTTTCAGAGAAACCCTAATTGCCAACATCACATCAGACTTTTGTAGAAATGCGTGAAACAGCCAAGAAGAAAGACTATTGCTAAGCAATCAGAACTTTTAAGATCCCTAACATTAAATTATCTCCAACAATATAATTTTATTCAGTCCCTAACTTAATAAAAATTAATAAAATAGGGACAGGTGAACCTAAATATGGAATCAGAAATAAGTATTTCGTTAAGGGAAATGAAGCATTTTGAGAAAAAGGTGTGACAATAACACTAGCTAAGATTAAAGAATCTCAATAAAGTTTTCTATATAAAGCGAAGGGATATTGGAGCATGGGATGATTCTTTGCTGCCTGGAAGATTTGAAGATAGTTTCTTGGGATCATCAAAATGTACCAAATTATCTACAAGTAGTCCTCGACTTATACTCATAATGTAACCTGCCAATTAAAGTTGCCAATGGTGATGGCTGTGAGGTGAGATGGACTTGCTTAATGATCCCCATCCCTGTCTCCCTAATGCAACTGTGAAACAAAGATGGGGTTGTTAAATAGAGCATAGGGTGCCTTGAGGATGAGGGAGGCTCTAGGACACCAGTTTGCTCTAGTGGTTAAGGTACTAGGCTAGAAATTGGGAGACCGAGAGTTCAAATTCTGCCTTAGCCGTGAAAGTCAGCTGGATGACCTCGGGCCAGTCACTCTCTCTCAGCCCAACCCACCTCACAGGCTTGTTATTATGGGAAAAATAGGAGGAGGGAGGAGTACAGGTAGTCCTCAACTTACAATTGTTCATTTAGTGACCATTGAAAGTTATAATGGCACTGAAGAAAAGTGACGACCATTTTTCACACTTACAACTATAACAGCAACTCCATGGTCATGTGATCAAAATGTAGATGCTTGACAACTGACTCATATTTATGATGGTTGCAGTGTCCTGGGTTTATGTGATCTCTTTTTGCGACCTTCTGACAAGTAAAGTTAATGTGGAAGCAAGATTAACTTCACAACCTTGCTATGAACCTAACAATTGCAGTGATCCACTTAACTGTGGCAACAAAGGTTGTAAAATGGGGCAAAACTCACTTAACAAATGTCTTGTTTAGCAATAGAAATTTTGGGCTCAGTTGTGGTCATAAGTTGAGGACTACCTGTATTAAATATGTTCACTCCCATGAGTTATTTGTAAAAATAATAAAGGTGAGACACAAATAGATAAATATAATTTTTATTTTGGAAATCAGGTTTTTGGTCATCCAAAAGTCTTTTGTTGTTCCAAGCATCTATGTCCCAAAGGTGCTTTTCAAAAGGAAACTGAAAAGCACCTTTGGGATAATCATGCTCTGGATGATTAAGAATTTCCATGGACATCTAAGCATCTAAGTATTGCATCAGCAAACTGTGTATGAAATGCAACTGAAAGCTAAAGCAAGTACCTGGCGTTTAAAAAAAAATACATTAATTGTGCCTCATACAAAGGACAGGTCTATCATAACAACCAAACTCTGTGGTCGACAATTTTTCCTGAATGGATGACATTGAGCATTTTCTATCCTAAATTCCTATCCTAAGACATACACATGTCTGGTTATATAAGTGTTGGTGTAAATCAAATTATCATGCACCAACTGCTTATTTATACGTCTACGCTGCCCAACTTGAAAATGATTCTGGACACTTCACAGGATTAAAAGATACAACTATACAAAAACAAAACCACACAATATTCTATAAAACATAATTGATATATGAGAGAACTGCAAAATATAAAACATCTCACCATCATTTAATATATGAGTATTACAGTTTAATTATATGAATGCAATCTGGCATATTGAATAAATACCAGTGTTTTAAAGACACTTTTTAAAATGGTTTTGAAAACTGAGCCAGCCATTGGCTTGTTATTGTTTCCATTTCCCAACACTCTCATGATTCAATACAGATGGGTTAATGGAAAATAAACAGCATGGTATGTTTTAAAAATAATGCATGGTTAGATCTTGGCAGGACTTATCACACATTTATGCAAGATGGCCAAACCCAGTACTAGTACATACCTATTTCTTAATTAGGAGCATTGGTGAAGGTTTTGTTTTATTAAAAAATCCAGTCACTAAATACTATTAATTAAAAAAAGTAAAAACAACAACTTTTAAAGTTAAATGACAATAAATTATAAGAGGAGGAAAAGAAATGGAATCCATAGCCAGAGAAAAATAGACTGTTACTGCTTTTAAGCCTGGTTTAACCCAGTCTATATGTGTACTTTTGATTTTTCTAGCCTAAGTGTAAGACTTTACTTTTCTCTATATTAAATTTCATTTCGTTAGATAGGGCCCAGTGCTCAGGTCTGTCAAGATTCATCTGGATCTTGAGCCTATCACCTAAGGCAGTGATGCCTAATCTGTATGGTCGTGTGTCAAAAGTGTGCATGGGTGCGTGACAGTGCCCACATGTGTGCCCACACCCATAATACAATGCACTGCGACACTCCCTACTCCCTGCGCATGCACATGTGCACACGACCCCACTGCACTTCAACCTGTGCATGCGCACACAACCCCCCTGTGCCCCATTTTGGGCTTAACAGGCCAACCTGAAGCCCTGGGACCAAAAATGAGGTGCGGGGGGGGGGGCTGCGCCACACCCTCCCACAGCCTACCTGAAGCCTTCAGGGACCAAAAACGGGGTGCACGGGAGGTGCACCCCCCGTGCTCCCTCCCCCTGCGTATTAACATGCATCTCCTGCATACGTCATTCCCCTCACACATGCAGAGACCCAAAAATCAGCTAGCCAGTGGGAGGCATGTGTGCATGCGCAGTGGAGTGTAGCTGGGATGACAGCTTGCGTGCCCACAGAGAGGCCTCTGCGTGCCACCTGTGGCATGCGTGCCATAGATTTGCCACCACAAATCTAGGGTGTTGGCTATTCATGCCAGCTTAGTATCATCCACAAATTTGGTAAGTCTCCCTTCTATTCCCTCATCTAAATCATTCATGAAGATACTGCGCCTGATGGAAACTTGTGGTACCCCACTGTTTATTACTCTCCATTGTAGATATAGTACCATTAAGGACAATTACAAATCCATCTGATGGTGATGCTATCTATCCTGCTTTTTTCTAGCTTACCAAGAAGTAGGTTGGGCTCAGTGATAGTATGCCTTGCTGAAGTCTAAATATGTTATGTCCACAGTATTTCGCTGGTCTACTGATTTAGTCACTATGTTGAAGAATGAAATAAGCTTAGTTTGGTATGATCTGTTTTTAACAAATCTGTACTGACTTCTAGTTATTACTTCACTTATTTTGTACTTTACTATGTACAATATATGTGTGATATATACCTGAATTCGCATATCATTGGAAATCATACATATACCTTCAAGCACGTACAGCATTTCTGTAAGAATAAACTTCTGTTCCTCTTTGGTTCTAATGCATCAGGACAGGACACAGTGTGACATACTGCTACAGGCTTTATCTATTAATATACATGTGAAATAATCAATAATGCATGTTCTGAGCTATTCACTCCCTGAGTCTTGTTCTGATACATGCAGAAGCAAATCTGTCTAGCAAAATGGCTTAGGAAGCAAAACAGGAAAATTGTCTAAAAGAGCTCCAGCATAATACCTAGGGCTGCTGAAGCCATGTGACCTGCCAAAGATTTTTCTGCTTACATGTTGAAAAACTGCACTACTTCTTGCTTCCTCCCCATCAAAAGCTAGAGTAAATGAACTCAAGTTCACCTATACTGCTTTATATTCTGCCATGAACTTTCCCATCCTTTTTTTTCCTAGAAGGAAATTGAGGCTGTCATTTTAAATGGCAGGTTTTGGGTTTATTATATAGGAGAGCCAAAAACCCCACACTGTTCTGGGAAAAGACTTTGATCACTCAAAGGAACTGAAAGCCACTTTTCTTAGATCCTGGCTTACTCATGACAACTGCTGAGAGATCAAATAGAAATGCTGGCACAAACAAGGAGCAGGGGAACAATACAATGTTTTCCAAACCTGAGATTCTGAGGAATTTCAGCAAAATCACTGTAGTGTCAGAACTAACCAGTTTTATTGGGTTGGTATATAATGAGGCAACCATGCCCTCAAAAATCTATTCTTGTAAAATGATAGATCAGTTGGGGTAACTCATTTATAAATCTGAATATTTGCTTGCTTAATGAACTCAACTTATGCACCTTTATACTAATCCCTTCTTTGCAAAATTGCTGAACTGCTCTAGACATTTATAGATTCATTGTTTAAAACCAAACACTTATTGATTTGCATTATGATTTCTACCTATTTGATGAATGTTTAAAATCACAAAATCTATCACTGAAAGCTCTGAACCATTGAACATGGCAAGGGTTCAACTGTACTAAGTTTCCACAAGTGCTAGTCTCTGTTCAGAGGACATAGTTAGGAATGAAATATTGCAAGCAACCTACAAAAACAAACTGCAAGTGGCAGGTCAAGATGTGATAGTACTGAAGGAAATCCCTCCCAAAATGTTGAGATCTAGAAAGGATTATGCATTTCTAGTGGACGAATTTAGAAAGCGCCAGATTCAATACAGATGGGAGACCCCAGCCGGATTGGTGGTGAACTACATGGGAGAAAGACAACACCTCAACTCTGTTTGGAAGGGAAAAGATTTCTATAGTATGGTACTAAAGGCAGGACGCCCTCCATCTCCAGGTCCCAAAGAAAGAAAAGAGACAGATGACCCCAGGCAGCAAGATAACCAGGCACAAATTGGGGTTGTGAGTTTGCTGCAGGAAACAGAAGAAATTATGGAACAGAGACAAACCCGTGCGGCTACCAAACGTAAAGAACAAGAATTAATGTCTCAACAAGCCCAGATGGCAATTCGAGATAATATAAACATGAGCACAGAAACAGTGGGAGGAGCTAAACCGAAAGTGAAAGATTTCCAGGCAGCTCTTAAAAAGCTTCAGTGTGCTAAAGATGACAACTAAATTTCTAACATGGAATGTCAATGGCTTAAATTCACCACAAAAAAGGAAAAAAATATTTCACTACTTGAAACAATTTAAAAATGATGTAATTTGCTTACAAGAAACACACATTAGAACACAGGACCAGAAATACTTGATGAACGCAAGACTGGGATCGCATTTTATAGCATCTGCTCTGGAGAAGAAAAACGGTATAGTTATATATTTAAGAAAAGATTTAAAGCCTTAATTAATTGAAGCAGACCCTCAAGGTAGATATATTGCAATTGAACTATTAATAGAAGGAAAGAAAATACTCTTAACAGGAATATATGCTCCCAATCAACAACAAGAAAAATTTTATAAGTTGCTTCACACCAAACTAACACAATGGGGTTACAGATCCTGCATTTTACTGGGCGATTGGAATGGAGTACTGGATCCTGTTCAAGACAAGAAGAGGCTTTTGCAAAATACCCAAACACGAACAAGATTACCTAAATCTTTTTTTGATATGATGGATGACTTTGAATTGAGGGATATCCGTGGAGAACGGAATGTTAAAGAACGGGATTTTACTTTTTTCTCTGATAGGCACCAATCTCTTTCCAGAATTGATTTTATACTAATTACAAATGATTTTCTTTCCAGGGTAAAGAAGACTAAGATATGTCCGAAAACATTAACAGATCACAACCCGGTCTGGATGGAACTAGAATATGGAGACTGACCCAGGAGGTCTTGGAGATTAAATGAAAATCTATTTAGATATGAGAAAAATGTTACAGAATGTAAAAAACTATTGAAAGAATATTTTGCTTTTAATATGCATAAGGGGATATCAATGGAAATGGTTTGGGACGCAAGTAAAGCATATATGAGAGGCGTTTTAATAAATCTGAACAATGTTTATAGGCGCAGACAAAGGGAGAAACAAAGGGAATTAGAGGAAGAGATTAAAAAAAAGAACAGGAGTTAATGTCTAAACCAGATGATAAGAAGACAAAAGAGATAATTAATTTATTGCGAGGTCAGTTCAATATGTTAATGTCAGACCAGATAGCTACTAATTTTCTATATGCTAAACATAACACTTTTTGTAATGCCAATAAACCAGGACGATGGCTAGCATATATGTTAAGGAAAAAACAAAGATTCCGTAATATAGAGAAGGTAGAATATAAAGGCAAAGAAGTTTTCCAACAGGATATGATTAAAAAGACCTTTTTAGAATTTTACACCAGACTGTACACTGGTGACAAAATACAAGGGTTAGATATAGACCGATATTTGGAGAAAGAGAAAATTTCTATACTTACAGATGAGCAAAGGGGAAGATTGAATCAACTTGTAACTGTAGAGGAAATCCTCCTGGCAATTAAGCAGTTAAAAATCGGCAAAGCACCTGGCACAGATGGCCTGACAGCAGTTTATTATAAAAAGTTACAACTAGAAATGATGGAACCTCTTAGGGAACTATTTAATAAAATTCAAATGGAAGGCAGAGTCCCACCTTCTTGGAAAACAGCTTTTATTTCATTGATTCCAAAAGAGGAACAGGATCTTACCCAGCCAAAAAACTACAGGCCTATTTTATTACTTAATACAGACTACAAAATTTTTGCTAAAATATTGGTAAATAGGTTAATGCCAATTGCGCAACAAACGATTCACAATGATCAGTCTGGTTTTATACAGGGAAGGAAAATGAAAAGTAATCTAAGACAAATTATTAATATAATGGAATACTTGGGAAAGTACAACCAAGTCCCGGCAGTGCTTCTATTCTTAGATGCGGAGAAAGCATTCGACCAAGTCAATTGGCAATTTTTAATAAAAATACTACAAAAGATGCAACTCGGGAGAGCATTTCATGCAATCTATCAAAGCAATATACCAGAAACAGACAGCACAAATTATAGTTAATGGAGGCTTAACAGAATCTTTTAAAATTGAAAAAGGAACAAGACAGGGGTGTCCCTTGTCTCCATTATTGTTTATCTTAACCCTGGAATTGTTATTGAACAAAATACGTGGGTCTGATGAACTACAAGGAATTAAGATTAGGCATTACGAATATAGAGTGAGAGCATTTGCGGATGACTTGGTTGTAACTTTAACTCAGCCGGGGGAATCAGTTATAGGTCTAATGAATATAATTAACCAATATGGTCAAGTATTTGGGTTCAAAGTAAATCTAGGGAAGACAAAGATGATAGCTAAAAATATGACTACAAACAAACAAACAAAAAAAAGAATTAGAAAGAGTAACAGGATGTGAGATAGTAAAAAAGGTTAAATATTTAGGAATTTATATTACAACCTCAAATGGGAAATTATACAATACAATACAATACAATACAATACAATAGTAGAGTTGGAAGGGACCTTGGAGGTCTTCTAGTCCAACCCCCTGCCTAGGCAGGAAACCCTATACCGTTTCAGACAAATAGCTATCCAACATCTTCTTAAAGACTTCCAGTGTTGGGGCATTCACAACTTCTGGAGGCAAGCTGTTCCACTGATTAATTGTTCTAACTGTCAGGAAAATTCTCCTCAGTTCTAAGTTGCTTCTCTCCTTGATTAGTTTCCACCCATTGCTTCTTGTTCTACCCTCAGTTGCCTTGGAGAATAGTTTGACTCCCTCTTCTTTGTGGCAACCCCTGAGATATTGGAACAATGCTATCATGTCTCCCCTAGTCCTTCTTTCTCTTAAGCTAAACATACCCAGTTCCTGTAACCGTTCTTCATATGTTTTAGTCTCCAGTCCCCTAATCATCTTTGTTGCTCTTCTCTGCACTCTTTCTAGAATCTCCACATCTTTTTTACATCGTGGCGACCACAACTGAATGCAGTATTCCAAGTGTGGCCTTACTAAGGCATTATAAAGTGGTATTAACACATCATGTGATCTTGATTCTATCCCTCTGTTGATGCAGCCTAGGACTGTGTTGGCTTTTTTGGCAGCTGCTGCACACTGCTGGCTCATATTTAAATGGTTGTCCACTAGAACTCCAAGATCCCTTTTACAGTTACTACTACTGAGCAAGGTACCACCTATACTGTACCTGTGCATTCCATTGTTGCCTAAATGTAGAACCTTACTCTTTTCACCATTGAATTTCATTTTATTAGATAGTGCCCAATGTTCAAGTTTGTCAAGATCCTTCTGTATCTTAAGCCTATCTTCTGGAGTGTTGGCTATTCCTGCCAGCTTGGTGTCATCTGCAAATTTGATGAGTTCCCCATTTATTCCCTCATCCAAATCATTGATGAAGATGTTGAAGAGTACTGGGCCTAAAACAGAGCCTTGGGGTACTCCACTGCATACTTCCCTCCATGTAGATGCAGTTCCATTGAGGACTACACGTTGAGTGCGGTTGGTCAGCCAGTTATGAATCCATCTGGTGGTAATGCTGTCTAACCCACATTCTTCTACTTTATCTAGTAGTAGGTTATGGTCTACCTTATCAAAAGCCTTACTGAAGTCCAAGTAATTATATTCATATATATAATTATATATGAACTCCAAGAAATTATATAAGTACAATTATGAACCATTATGGCATAAAATACAGAGAGAAATGAATAATTGGAAAAAACTACAATTGTCTTTGCTGGGAAGGATAGCAGCAGTCAAAATGAATGTTTTGCCTAAGTTTCTGTTCCTCTTTCAAATGATACCAATACTTAAAAAAGACGCAAATTTGGAAGAATGGCAGAAAGATATTAACAACTTTGTTTGGGCAGGAAAGAAACCGAGAATAAAACTTAAAATAATGCAAGATATATGTGAAAAAGGAGGCTTAAAAGTGCCTAATTTAAAATTATACTATGAAGCAGCAGTTTTAGCAACAATTAGCGATTGGATTAACCTAACAGAGGATAGAATATTGAATATTGAGGGTTATGATTTGGTATATGGCTGGCATGCTTATTTAATATACGACAAGAAGGTCGACAAGATCTTTAAAAGTCATATTTTAAGGAATGCTTTACTGCGTGTTTGGAAAAAAAATCAATATAGGTTAAATGACAAAATACCTATGTGGGGGGTGCCCAGACATGCTATAGAGAATATAAGTATAGAACAAAAACAAGATCGAACTACATATGCAGAACTCCTTAGTATGGATAGAGGTGTACCGCAGTTGAAATCTTTGAATTCAAACCTGATTCCAGTATGGTCAGTTACAGGCTAGATGGAAAAAAGACCAGAAATCTGGTAATATTCAAAATGAGATAACTTGGTAAAACAGATCAGGGACCAGGGTCAAATGCACATAAAAAGGTTGTATAATGTATTGATAGAAATAGACTCAGAAACAGAATTAGTTAAAGATTGTATGATAAAATGGGCACAAAATTTTGAAGAACCAATAATGGTGGAAACATGGGAAGAGATTTGGGTAAGAAATGTAAGATTTACACAAGCTCAGAACTTGAGAGAGAATTTCTACAAGATGTTGTACAGATGGCATTTAGATCCAAAAAGTCTAGCCTGTATGTATCCGAACTTACAATCTAAATGTTGGAGATGTGATTGTGCTGATGCCACGTACTACCATATTTGGTGGACTTGTAAAAAAGTTAAAGCATTTTTGATAAAAATATGGTGGGTTATTCAAAATATTTTGAAAAAGAGGATAAAGTTCACACCTCAGTTGTTTTTGTTAGGCATAGTTTCAGATTGTACTGTCATAGAGACTAATCTGATCTTGAACCTAACGACGGCAGCAAGATTGTTGGTGGCGCAATACTGGAAGAAGGAAGAGTTGCCTAATATTCAAGAATGGACGTTAAAAGTAGTAAACTTAGCAGAGATGGCCAAAATTTCAGCGTACTTGAAGGATCACTCTGATGAGATGTACAAGCTGGACTGGAGAAGATGGATTGACTATATTCAAAACAAATACCGGACTAAAAAAACTCAGTTAGCTTATGAATGAAGGCATATAGAATGCTACAATTTATTCAAAGTTAGTTTAATAAAGGGGGAGTTAAAGTACAAGAATTTTAAACATTTTAAAATTAGTTAGCTTATGTTAGAGTATGGTTGTTAAATGTTTATACCCTGTATTTTGCTTTGGGAGGTCGGGGGGAGGGAGGGGGAGAAGAGGGAAGGGTAAGGGGAGTGATAATTGTAAAATTTATTAAACATTTTAATAAATAAAAGTTTCATTCCAAAAAAAAAATGAGAAATTCATTTGAAAAGTCCTCTCCCCCCACATTGATTTCATTGAAAGAGAAAATTGCTTGACATTTCCCCTCCATTTCTTCTATCTTCTCTTACTTAGAAGTCATACTTTATTCAATACAGCTGACCTTCAATTTAAATGTTTATAAGGGGCACTTCTTTTTTCAATAGAAAGGTTGAAAAAGACTGTCTGAAATAGATTACATAGATGACAGCCAGTGTGGTATATTTAAGGAGTCAGGATTTGCATCATACATTTCTAGGATATATATTTAAGGGGACATCAGTGGATTTCACTGAATTGTCAAGGCACTGCTGTCTCTCTAAACCAGTGATGGCTAACCTTTTTTTCCTCGCATACTGAAATTGCGTGTGTGTGCCCACACACATAATGCAAAGTGACCCGCCCCTACACGTACGACCCTCAACCCCATTTTAGGCCTAGCATGCCTCCCTGAAGCTTCTTGGGACCAAAAACAGGCCACAGGGGGCACACCACACGCCCCGCTCCCTGTTTTGGGCCTAGCAGGCCTCCCGAAGTCTCCTGAAACCAAAAGAGAGGTGCAGGGGGTGTGCTGCTCCCCCCATGCATTTTTGCATGACCCCACGCCCGCGCAACTGCATGCAGAGAGGAGACCTGAAAATCAGCTGGCCGGTGGGAGGTGCACACGAATGTGCAGTGGAGCTGAGCTGGGCGACGGCTCGTGTGCCCACAGAGAGAGCTCCGTGTGCCGCCTATGGCATGCATGCCACAGGTTTGCCATCACAGCTCTAAACTCTTCCAGGTTCCCCTCCAAGTGAAAAAAGGCCAACATTTTGAGCGGCTTTGGGAATCTTTGGAGGCCACACAGTGAATGCTAGTGGCTGCATTTTTTATACCCGTGGATTAAGGTTCAATTTTAGTTGTTAGAAGGAATACAGAAAAGAACATAATGGAACAAATCTTTTAATAGAGAGCAATTGCTCTTCTTTATTTCCCTACTACCCCCCCCCCCCGAGTTTTTCACTTTCATTAGCAGGCTTGCTAAGCACAGACTGCAGATTGTTTTGACAATGAATCATCCTTCATATTGAAGATGTAGATAGATACAGGATTATACAGTAAGTCCACACAAGGGAAAATACAAAGGACTCTTCACTGCATACTTTCTGTCTTTTCCTCCTCATTTATTCTATTTCCAAGACAGTGTTTCTCTCTTAATGACATATGTCACCTTTTCATTTATAAAAGATCATTTTTATTGTTTATATTATTGCAATAATAGCAAAGTAAGACATAAACCATTGCCTGAGCTATAAACAGTACTGGAAAAGCTTGGGTAAAGCTGGATAACCTCACTGGTTAGCATTCCCCATGCAAACACTTCTTCATTCTCTTAGCTAAGTGTCATTGGTATCCAAGCAACCCTTAACACTTCATCCTCAATGGATCACCAAATCTTTATCAAAATATAATTAGAATCCTAATTTAGAAGATAAAGGCTGAAAGCCTTTTGGCATGCCATGACAAAAATAAGAAAAGAAGAACCTTGCTAAGATTCTATTGTCACCAATGTCTCCATGAGTCATATTCTGATGGGCTCATTAGTTCTATAGCATCTTGTCTCCTCACTTCAATGATATGGTTAATATAAAGAAGAATTAGGGAATCCAGGATGCTTCAGATTTTGCTCTATAGCCCCTGATCATTGGCTATGGTTGGGAGGAGTTCAACAACACATACAAAACACAACCTATTTCTTGGTAAGCTAGAAAAAAGTGGGATAGATAGCATCACCATCAAATGGATTTGTAACTGGCTGACAAACCATACTCAACTAGTAGTTCTTAATGGTACTATATCTACATGGAGGGAAGTAAGCAGTGGGGTACTACAAGGTTTCGTTTTAGGCCCAGTTCTCTTCAATATCTTCATAAATGACTTAGATGAGGGGATAGAAGGGGAACTTACCAAATTTGCAGATGATACTAAGCTGGCATGCATAGCCAACACCCTAGATCAGTGATGGCGAACCTTTTTCACCTCAGGTGTCAAAGCTCTATAATATCCTAAAGCACTGGTTTTACCTCCGTCCTTTCTCACCATATCCACAATCATATTCAAATGCATATAAAATGTAGTCAAAGAATAATGTATATGTATATCTACACCATATTACAGAGAACCTGTCTAGTGTGTGATACGTTTTCTGACATAATATTGCCTCAAATTATCAAAAAGACATCAACCCACAAAAAATGAAGATGAAGGCGATAGGTTTTGTATATTTTGGGTGGCCTGAAGAAGCAAAACAAACACACAATGCCATTAGAAATAGGCAACTATTTGTCAGGTCTCTGCTGATTCAGCAAAAAAAAAAAATCCAGTTAGCAAGCTTAAATATGTCCTAAAAATTATTGGATCTCAAAACACCCATAATATTATAATATAAAGCTATTCAGTGTCTTAAACTATATTCTAAAATTGCATATCTCCTGTAACATCCATGTAAAAGGGTATGGTCTGAAATGACTTTTTTTTTGAGATAGCAAATTATTACCAGTGACCAAGTATGAATAATTGATTGGCCATATTTCCATGTTATTGCTTCAATGCCACTTCAAGCTTGTGTTAACCATACCCCATAGCACACACACATGCACACACAAAACACACTTTCTATTTCTGATCATTTTCAACCACAGGGACAGAAAAAAACAAACTTAAAATATTTCAATCAATACTAAAAATATTTTAAATAGTAAGAATACCAGTTATAGATAGCATACATGATTCATTTGTTCATTAAATTGGCACCGAAGAGTACAGAGTGAACAGTATGATGAATTCATCGTATGTGGCTATAGAATTACTTTTAATATCAAAACAGTGTTATGGTTGCAACATAACTAGTTATTAATGAATCCTCCCAAAGCCTGTTGCTTTCCAGATGTATTGGAACTAAACTTTGCAGAATTCCCAGTCAAATGACCATTCATTGGTGATTCTAGAAGTTTGTACACCTAACATGTCTGGAGTTATTTTGTTGAGGAATACCGATTTCTTATGTATGATATTTATCCATTATATCTACATTAATAGTTCTATTTGTCATATTGGGCACTCGTAACATAAATTATCTCATTTATGTAGGCAACCTGTCAATTATAAATTAAATATATACCAATTCCAAGGAAATTAAAATCTCTTTAGTCTAGATCAGCTTATGCAAAAAAAAAAAAGAATATTAAATTACATTATATTATAAGGGTAAGAGATTTCCATAAACCATTGAGTTTCCTTCCATTTTTAGGCAGATTCATTGCCATTTAACCAACACACATTCCAATTTCCCTTCCTCCCTTTCTCATTCTTTCGAATGTAGGCACCAACTATGACTACGCATATAGCTGGATGGAATGGCTTTTAGAACCTGAAACTAAATTTAAGTGAATTGACCACTTAAAAATAATTGATCTCATCTTTCCAGGGCAATTGAAAATAGGTGGCATCTATTCTATCTTCCAATGCACCAAAATGCAGACAGAATAATTCTCTATAGCCACTAAGACTTTTGCAATTACTGCCAAGCCAACCCGCGTTCCAAGCACATTCAATGGATTTTGCAGTCTTTCCTGAAATTTTGTAAACTGGAAAGGCAGAGATCTCTCAGTTACTGTGTTAGAGTAGTCACCCATTTCTTACTTTCCACTGATTTTCATTGCCTGTACGTCTTTGAATACTCAAAAAGAGGGGGGGGGGGAGACACCTTTCTTAGCTTAACTTCTTACTTGTTGCTGTCATCCTAAATGTTGTCATACATATTCCATCTACCAGCTCTGTGTTTTTGCAGAGCAAGAAGCAAGAGGGAATGTCTTTCAGAAAGAAGGAAAGAGATGATTTCTACTAACTGTACCCATATTTTACAGTTTTTGTGCTCCTCTATCATATAAAAAATAAGACTCATGATGAATAATCTGCAAAAATAGCAGAAATATTAAAATTATCTTGTAACTGCCCACCATCTTGGCGCAATCATTCCATTCTGTGGGGTATGTTTATAATGATCTTAGGAAAAATTCCAAAATGGATATTAACTTGGGGGTGGGGGTGGGGTGGATGGAGTGTTGGGGGAAGGAAGCATATGAAATATTTTGCGAGTGCAGGATTGCCAAAAAGTCTCACCTATAATGCTTTTTAGTGAAATGAGGGTTGCTGGAGTTGAGGGAGAAAGAAAGGTAACTGAATCAGAAATAAAGAATGAGTATAGCATTAATAATAGATTTTTACCCTTCATCTTGCAAAATATTAGAACTCAGGAAAATGTTTTTACTTGTTTATTGATGACATCTTATGTTTGGGGGAAGGAGGTGTACCTTCTTTTTTAAAAAAAAAATACAAAACAGCAAATACAATTCCATTTGTGGTGGATTTTCAACTGCAGTTGCTCTTCTCTTCCCTTGTTTCTGTCATTTGAAAGTACAGCAGTGTGCCAAATATCTCTTAGTGGCTGGCAGCTTCTGCATCTCCACACCTTGCCAGCAAGCAGAAATGCTGCATACTAAACTCTTGCAGGCAATGAGAGAATCAGACAGAAAACAGCAACATGCTCGTGCAGCTTCTGCATTCTATTAAGATAAAACTTAAAATACAATGCAAAACATTTTGAAAATTCCCCAAACACCATCAAATATTACTTTTAAGAAAGAAAACATGGTATAGTATTTGTTTTAATCAGAATAAATAAAGGATTATGCAAGGAGTGATCTATATAGAAAAGAAAATTTATTACCGTTGGGAGAAACTCCTGGTCATTTAAATTCTCCATTCAATTCTTAAGAGTCACCCAGAGATTGCAGCTTTTCCTTTTAACTTCACTTCCCAGCTGTGTAAGGAATTAGTTAAAAATGATGCCACAGCTAATCATCTCACTCTCTTTCTTAGTCTTCATCTCATCCACTTGCTAAAAAGCTGAAGCTGCTACTCTGATCATTCCAAGCTGACCAATAAAATGGGATCATCCAAGTTCCGGCTTCCACCACTTGGACATGCAAGGGCTGATCAGTACTGCATCATAGATGCTTTTCTTCTCAGGCTACTGCAGCACTTCTGCTAAAACTGCACTGTCAAAAGGTCCAAGGATATCCACAGATCCCTAATTGCTTTAACCTCATTATGTGCCCAACCTCACAGAGCCATCCAGCTTTATTGTTAAAGAGGCAAAGGAAATGATCTTTTTCTTGGATTGAGGGGAAGTGTCATCTTTCCCAAATTAAAGGGGCCCCTAGAGTGAGTGGGTTGATTTTTTTAATGCCTTGTTGCATTAAAACTGCAAACCATCTCCCCCCCCCCCCACGCTTCCTGTCCCACCATCCTTCTTGGAATATTACACTGTCAGAATATGATTCCAATTCAAAACCAGTAGTGGGGGGGAGGTGGGATTCTGAATGGAAGCTATTTGCAGTGCACTGAATATGTGATGTAGAAATCAGAATCCCTGCAGTCTTACACAAGGACTCAGACTTGACATAAAACTGCTGGCATTTTAAAACATTTTCTTGAAGATTAGGACATTGAAGGAGTGGGCTCTTTCAATCAGATTAATGGTGGGTACTGCAAACTGGGCACCCAAACCCCAAATATTAGCCCTGTGTAAGTTTGTCTACAAATTGATCCTTTCTTGAATTTGCATTTAATGTTTATTTTTCTGCAATTGTGTTAAAATTCCAGTTGAAATGTGAAAATATTGTAACAAAACCTCTTGGTCAACAAGGGTAGAAAATAAACCATCAAAATAAACACACAGCAAGTAATGTTCCACAACACACACACACACACACACACACACAATGTTTCATTCTCCAGCATTTCAAAAGACATGTATAAAAATGATGCAATTTCTAATTCTCTGCAAAATAATTCAGCTATGGGCTCAGTATATAGCCATAACCTCTCAGTATCAATGCAGACCAGCTATAAAGTAAGGCCTACTAAATAGCTAACCGGCTTGTTTGTGGCCATGGGCATCCTTTCTCCTCTTCCCTCCATATCTACATATATTCTCCTTGGGTAATGCTGGGCCTTGTATTGAGAATTACCCATCCCTGTTCTGGAAAGGAGGCAGCACTAAACATCCTTTATAAGACTCAGTTGCATAATTGAAGTCAGCTACCTGATTCTACCTCATCTTTCATCCATTCTCAGCCAAACAATAGAAAAAAGAGAGAGTCAGAAGTAGAAGCAGCTGCAGCAGCGTTAGTGGCAGCAAGGGGGAATTTTAGCATGTATACCTCAATCTGTATAATTAGATTTATGCAATATATATCCCACTCTTCTTTCCTGTAGAGTTATACACCCAAATCAAACACAATAGGGAACTAACAGCTTCTGTAAAAAATTACCCTACATGTGTACCTAAAAAAAGAAAAACATAATGAAATAGAGAGGATGGAAAGGATGTAAATCCCAGTTACAAAGTTGGAGATATAAGAAACATACTCAAGATCAATAAAGGACTCAAATGTCTATATGCTAACATTCAAAGTATAGGCAACAAATAGGGTAAACATGAAATATTAGTACATGAAGGCAGTGCCATAGTTGCCATTACTGAAACTTGGTGGGATGAAACTCATGACTGAAATGTACTGATGGAAGGATACAAACTATTCAAAAGAAAGAGACCTAACAAAATAGGAGGTTGTATATAAAAGAACACTATATCTCTACAGAAATACACAAAACCAAAGATGACCATATGGGTCAATATAAAAGGAACAAAAATGACATTGCTATAGGCGTATAATACAGGCCACTTAACCAACCAGAAGAAACAGATGAACTCTTTGCTAATCAATTAACAAATGTATGTAGGAAACATATCATAGTAGTAATGGGAGACTTTAATTATCTTGATATCAACTGGGAGACTAACTCTGCAGCAAAAGGGAGATCGAAAACATTCCTAACCAACTTAGCTGATAACTTGGTCATCCAAAAGGTAGAGGGGGGGAGCTAGAAGAAAAACTATACTGGATCTAATTTTTATTTAATAGAGAAGAAGGGATAGAGGGAATTGAAATTGCCAGAACTTTGGGTGAAAGGGACCACATCATACTGAACTTCAATATAATGCAAGAAAAAAGTCAAGGAAACAGTCGGTCCAATAAAGAGAAAGACGGCAAGGAAGTAACAGGCAGTAGAGAGAAAACAGAGTGGCTTAACTCATTCTTTGCATCAGTCTTCACACAAAAGGAAACAGGCTTGTTTGGATTTTTTTCATGGAACCTTTCTATAAGTCGATCAGCCTGGATATTTTTACTCTTTACCCAAGATGCCTCTGACAAGAGGTAGCCCTTCCACTTGATTAAGTATTGGAGTTGTCTCCTGTGCCACCTTGAATCAAGAATGTGTTGTACCTCATAATGGGTTTGGCCTCCTATGACCACAGGACCTGGGGGCTCTGGGGGCAGTGGTCTCAAAGTGGATCTGACCACAGATTTTAAGAGGCTACTACGGAATACTGGGTGTATCTTCCCTAGCAGTTGGGACAGTTTCAGTTGGACTGAGACTGGGTTGATGATCTTTATTATGGAGAATGGTTCCACAAACTTTGGTCCCAGTTTCTTGCTAGGTAGTCTTAACTTTAAATATTTTGTGGAGAGATAAACCTTCTCTCCCACTAAGAATGGTCATTGCGGAGCTCAGTGTTTATCTGCCTGTTTCCTTTAGGTTTGTGCTGCTTTAGTTAGCACTTTTTTGACATTCTCCCATGTAGCTTTTATCATTGACATCCAGTCAGTCAAGCTGATTGAGATGGGGGGGATCCCTTGGATACTCAGGCATTGGAATGAAGTCTATGCCACTCACTACTTTGAACGGTGTTAGTCCTGTGCTGCTGTGAACAGCATTATTGTATGCGACCTCTGCAAAAGACAGAAGATCTGCCGGTTGCCTCTTCATTGTGGCACAGATGGTGCACCTTTTCACGTAACTGTCCACATCTTTCCTTATTTTGGGCCACCAGAACTGCCTCTGGGCTAAGTGTAATGTCTTTAGGAATCCAGTGGCCTGCCGGTTTGATGTCGTAGCTCCTCTGGAGAATTAGGGTGTGAAGGGATTCCGGGACATAGAGTTTTGTCCCCTTCCATGCGAGGTCATCTCTTTTTGTCAAGATGTGTTGGTTGTTTCGAAACCAGGGGTCTGCTAGCAGTTCTGTTTTGAGTCTTGTGGTTAGGTCGCCCGCTGGTTGGTCATGACAGACACGGCATTGTCGTCTGGTGGTCACTTGGGCAGCTATTTGGGTAGAGGGAATGATGGCGTCCACCACCTGCTTCCGTTCGCATTTGTACTGGGGCATGCGGGAGAGGGCGTCAGCTAGAAAGTTTCACTGCCCTGGAATGTGCTTTAGTATAAAGCCAAAGCAGTTGAAATATTGAGCCCATTGGACTTGTTTGGGTGATAATTTCTGCAGGGTCCTGAGAGCCTCCAGATTTTTATGGTCAGTCCAGACTTCAAACAGTTTCTGGCCCCCTTCCAACAGGTGTCTCCAGGTTAGCAATGCCCATCTCATTGCAAAAGCCTCCTCTTCCCATGCGGCCCATCGTCTCTCTGTGTCTGTGAGCTTGCGGGAGGTGTAGGCGCAGGGTTGTAAGTTTCCTTGGTTGTTTCTTTGGCATAGCCATGTAGTTGGCATATCCTTGGTTGATGAAGGGTTGCTCGGGGTCAGGATGCTCAGGGTCAGGTTCCTTTGCAAACATTTCTTTTAGTGTCTCGAATGCCTTTTGGCAGGTTAGGTCCTACTGTAGAGGTTGTCCCGGGCAAGGTTTTGCTCCTAGGCTCCCTGTCTTAAAAAGGTCTGTCATGGGTTTGGCAATCTTTGCAAAGGGGGGGATGAATTGCCTATAGAAGTTCGTGAACTCTAGGAAGGTTTATAGCTGTCTCATAATAAGAGCCAATGTTTCAATACAGAAACTAGTGATTTATTAACAGCTTCATTAGGCAAGATTTATTCGCAGCCATTTCTTTTGCTTTGTTTATCTGCTTCTGAACTTTGCCCCTGTTCCTTTCCTCCCCTCAGTCTGTGTCATAAATCACGTTACCCATCTCAAACCAGCTACTGTAATCTGAGATCCAGCTCCGCTGACGGTATGCATGGAATGTCAACTTGGGGAGTTGACATAAGGGTGTTGTTAATACTATTCCCTATGGAATAGCGTTACAGTGGGACTTCATTCAGAAACTCCAAAATAAGCAAGTGGATTGTTTCATGGATGTCTGAAGGGTTGGTGCATCGTAATGTTGTGCAAATGCATGAATAACTGTGTGACACAAATAATGCAATTTGTGCCATGTATTTGATGTCATGACAGAGAAGATCATATAACATAGCCATATGGTATATGGCTTATACCAGACCCTTCTGGGTATCTTCTACTTATTTTGACTTTATTCTAACCCCTTTATGGATAGATCCTCTCAAATCTCAAAAAATTCATGGACATTCGAACTGCCACATGAAATGAAAAAATAGGCAATGCTGCTACAAAGGAACATTTGGCTGAGAGAAGACACTTTGAACAGCTGTCACATCCCAGTGAGTCTAATCTTATAGGTAGGCTATATAGAGCACTTAATTTTTTTCTATTATACAGCTTGTTATATTCAAATTAATTCAGACCAGAGATCTAACATTTTCATGAATTCTGGAGTAATCAACTCATGTATTATGTATTATAAGACTATATTATATTACTAGCTAGATACCTGTGCTTCACGACAAAACTATGCGATCGGGCTATGCAGGAGAAATCCAGTTCACTCCACTTCAATCTGTTGGCTCAGTGGTGGTCAGTGTTTGAAACACATAAGGGAATATCACTCCTGCCGCCTTGAGTCCGTAAGCAGCTTCATGTAGACATTTTGGTGAGGTACTGATGTTTAATACTGTAAGGAGCCCCAAACCAATGAAGGAGTGGAATGTCTACCAGTTTGAACTGAAGTAATGAAATGTGAGGTAACTGGCAGTTGGAACAGAATTCTTTTCAGGTGGGAAGGTGGAGTAGAAGTCCTTAGCATCAGAGTGTGTTAAGTACTGTATAAGAAATACTAATGATTTGATGGTCATTTCAAAAAATCCTTTCTTAGCCAGCATCTAGAAGCCAAGAGGAACATACCTGCCAAATTTCAAGTTTGTAGGTTTTACGATTCTGGAGATTTTGTGATGAGTGAGTGGTATATGGCAAATACCACTCACTCATCACAAAATTATATATATATATATAATTAAAACAAAGTATTAATAAATTTTTAATCTTTATTTCCCGATTTTTCTGGTTGTTCAGAAAAAATAAAGGCCAGGTTGGAAAACACTTGGAAAAAATGAATTGTTGTTTTTCCTCAATGCTGAGTATTCATTTAAGCTCCAATCAATACTGTATTAAGATTCTCTAATTGACATTTGATACTATTATACATATTACAGTGGTGGGATTCAAATTTTTTTACTACCAATTCTGTGGGTGTGGCTTGGTAGGTGTAGCAGGGGAAGGATACTGTAAAATCTCTATTTCCACCCCACTCCAGGGGAAGGTTACTGCAAAATCCCATTCCCTCCCGATCAGCTGGGACTCGGGAGGCAGAGAATAGAAGGGGCGGGGCCAGTCATAGGTGGTATTTACCAGTTCTCTGAACTACTCAAAATTTCTGCTACCGGTTCTCCAGAACTGGTCAGAACCTGCTGAATACCACCTCTGCTACATAACTTAGAGGTTTGTGATACATTTTCCCCAGCCTGGTAATCTTCAAGATGTTTTGGGATAACAATTGCTCAAACTATTGGCAAGCATGGACATTAAACTGGAATAATGTTCTTTTTAAAGTAATGGATTTTTTTCTGGTTCTTAAAAGCATTAAAATTAATTTTTGTAGTTGTTCTAAGTCTCTAACATTACACATTTTTGTTTGTTTATTTGTGCCTTGGAATCATTGATACTCCTGGTGATTGCCTGAATTAGTTCATGCAGTTTTCTTGACAAGGTTATTTTGGAAGTATTTACCATTGCCTTCTTCCTAGAGCTGAGAGAAAGTGATTGGCCCAAAGTTACTTTATGTCTAAGGTGAAAGTAGAAGTCATAGACTCTGATTTTACCCCATGCCATTCCTACAATCCACTGTAACTTGAGAGACCAGCTGGAGGTATTAAAAGTTGATGTTCAAAGCTCCTGAATTGTTTTCGTTTGTTTAGCCTGCTTGAAATAAAATCTGTGACTTTTACTTGAAGTCTTTGGTCAACATTCCACTAAAATTGGTCTTGTTCTTTTGTCAACCTAACGCTGTACAAACCAGAAGGAAAATGTCATGTTCTGCCAGGATCAAATTAGTTGTGCAAACTTCATTTATACATACAGAAATGTTCACTCTACCATTCCAGGTCATGTTAGCTTTTCTAGGCAGGAAGATGCCTTATGCAGGAAAAAGTTATCTTGGTTAGCTGTAAATCAAATAGCAGCTTTGGGGTCTGTTTCAGTTATTCTAGATATGAAGGTCAGAACGGATATGATGCAAGAACAATCCCAATTTACAGCATTCATTTGTAAACTGTATGGGAAGAATACATGGGAGAGAAGATAATTCATGCTCCTCTGTTTTTATGTGCCCCAACCAACACTTTTAAGAAATTCACTTTCAGCTTGTTTCTGTGTTGATACACAACTAGTCAGCTGGGGGGAGGGATCTTAAAAGCAGTGGGATTCTAATGACAAACTATAGATTTCATCCTCACTTCCTAGATGCAAGAGAACATATTCTTAATATAATATATGTTGCTTCACACATCTCCTTTGGACTAGATATAGCAGCATCTGAAAGCCCATCTACAAAGCTCTTTGTGTCAAAGCAAGACTGAAGAGTGGGTAGAGGTATCTTAGTTCCACAATATCTGAGATTTGTGTCCAGGAGATACAAATGACTTCAGCCAAAGAACAAAATGGATATCTTCAGATACCATCTACATTGGCAATTGAATCCTTCACCAACATTGACAAAAGTACAGCATTTTCTATTCTGCATAAACAGGATTATGAGATACTTACCCATTTTTCTCCAAACCTTAACCATCACTGCCCATCCCACTACATTAATGGCTGTTTATGCTGCCCTTTTCAATCTGCCTAAATGTATAAAATGAACAATTATCTCCTGAAAGACTCTTTAATATGGAGTATGGCTATAGACTAAGACATGAAAATATCTTCATGCTCTGATTAAGTAATTCTAGAGTTCTCATGACCGTACACAGTCAGTTTTCTGTCAGTTTCTATCATTTCCTTTCCCTTCAAATTCTGCAATCACGGGTGTTCAGTGTGCAGATTAGCAGGGGAGGGATTAAGCATGTCTAGTTGCACTCTTTCTAATATGTAAAAGTATAAAATAAATTGTGAGTGATGCAAAGGCAAAGGATTTCATAGCTGGTCTTAATTTGCAATTAACTCATAGGAATGTGAATACCAAGAGAGAAGGAAATGAGGAACAACCAAATAGCAGCTGAAGAATAACAGACTGAAATAGTTGAGAGGAAAGAAGAAAAGCAGATCTATCTTAGTAAAGGTGAAAGTATGCAGCAATGTGTTAACACTTCCTTTAGTCCCTACCTATGTTAGCCATCCTGTTTCTATGCTACTAATTCTACTAATAGATTGCCGTGGTACAAGCTTTGCTACAAAGCTCAAAGTCTACCAAGCAGTAGTGCTAACAACCCTGATGTATGTCATGAGACTTGGACAGTATACAGGACACAGGCTAGCCAATTGAATCACTTCCACATGAGCTGCCTCTGCAGACTTCTGAGGATTTGGTGGCAGGACAAGGTGTCAAACACAGAAGTCCTCTCCAGAGTAAGCCTGCCATCAGTTTACACCTTGCTGATTAAAGCCCAGACATGCTGGGCAGGCCATATTGCAAGGATGCCAGACCACCGCATCCCCAAACAGCTCCTCTATGGTGAGCTGACTCAGTACATGTATACCACAGTATACTTGTGGTTATTTGTATAAAAATGAAAAAAAAAACTTTATTATAAAAAAAATATGATGAGCTATCTCCAGGAAAGTGATCACACAGGGACAAAGGAAGTGATATAAAGACACGCTGAAAGCCTCTCGCAAGTCCCTGGATATCGATACCACCTCCTGGGAAACCCTGGCACAGGAGCGATCAACATGGCGCACGTTGATCCACTAAGGCTTCCAGACATTTGAAGATAGAAGGACAACCATAACACAAGAGAAGTGAGCAGTCCACAAAGTCAGAGCTGCAAATGCTGCCATAGTGTTGCCCACACATGTCTGTCTGAAATGTGACAGAACATTCTGTGCCAATATATGCCTTACCAGCCACCTGCAGCATATTGTGGACAGCCCACAACTCATTAGATGTCAAGGTCCTCTTTGAAAACGATGAATGAACAACATGTCAACTAAGTGAACAACCATAGCACAAGAGAAGTGAGCAGTCCACAAAGTCAGAGCTGCAAATGCTGTAATAGTTGTGCCCACACGTCTGCCCGACATGTGGCAGAACATTCCATGCACGTATAGACCTTACCATCCACCTGCGGATGCACCTTGGATGGCCCACGACACATTAGATATTAAAGTCCTCTTCGGAATTATGGACGAACAACAACATGCTACTAATTCTACTAATATTGCTGGGATTTATTTATTCACTATTATTTATTTATTTAAAAAATGTTTATATCCCCCAACTCACACATGGGCGATTCCAGGCAGCTTACAACATTGAAATTTTTTAAACGATCCATCATATAATGAAATCATTACAAAATTTTTTTTACCCCAAACCATAGTCACTTTATGGATCAAGAGTACTATCATTATTCCAACATTTTTGCACAGGGCCAATTTTTAAATACACTGGGTTTGTATCGGCTAAAATTCCAAATATCAAGAGGTGCCATGAAGGTTGAATGATAGAATAGCAATTATTGGAAAGCCCTGATAAATGTAGCTGGATACAACAATGGGGTCAGGAAATCTTAAGGTTACAGATTCAATGTTAGGGAGGGCCTATCTCAAAGTGAGGGTCTGGAAGGGGAACAACAACCCAAGGAAAACAGAGTAGTTAGGCCTTCCCTGATTCTGGAAATTTTCCATCTCTGATTTAAGACGGGCTCCAATACCCTAAACTGAACCATAATTTGGGGGTTCTTCTGAACTCAGGGCTCCTGTTCAAAGAACAGGTGGTATAGTCATAGTCAGGAGGCCCTTTGCATAAGAAAATTTTGTATGGTAGTTGTGTCCGTTCCTGGATTGGGAGGACCACATTACTGTAATATGCTTTACATGGAGCTGCTTTTGAACAATATTTAGAAGCTTCCACAGGTACAAAACTGGCTGCATGGGCAGTTATGTGCACCCTGTGATCAATGCATCTCTGCTCCATGAGCTGCATTGATTGCCAGTTTGCTTCTCAGTTCAATTCAAGATCTGGCAAAAGTGGCATGTTGTAGATCTCATCTGCTAGGGAATATCATCTGGTTAAGACACTAATCTTTAACCGACAGCCTCTATTATCTGCTGTATTCTAATGATCATTCAGAGAAATTATGGCATTCTGGATTTAAACCAGTGGTGGGTTGCAGGCGGTACGCCCTAGTACGGGCACACAGGAGCCAGCCCGGAGCTCCGGATGGCCCACCCACCTGCCCGAGCTCCTTACCTGTGTTTTAAAGCTTATGCGCTGCCACGCACGTGCATGGTGCATACAGTGCCTGCACGACGCTCCACAGAGCAGCTGGAGCATTGTGGAGGTGCTAAGACGCATGTGCGCGCATACTGCACGCATCCATGAGGATGCTGCCAGCCCTGTTCCAACCGTACCAGTTGGAACAGGATTTGAAACCCACCACTGATGTAAACCCTGAGATAAACTCCTATTTGAGCACTTGTAAAGTGGTCTCTGCAGTCTCTTGTTTTTTTGCAACCTAGCTATGCATAAAATTGATAGCGCATTCAAATTATGGAAAGCAAAGGTTCATGCTTAGAATCCTGGAGATCATTGAAAGTATGAACCAGCCTTCCCCAACTTGACACTTTCCAGTAATGCACTACAAATCCCACTATCACCTAACAGAATGTAGATAACAGATCTGGAAAAGGTAGAATGGTCAATAGAGATGGTAGAGACTGATATCTTGAAGAGGTGGCAGGCAACCTCCTATGTAGCAAATGAGAGAAATCCCTGGCTGTTTCCTATCCCTTTGCATGTGCCAGAGAAAAAAGTAACAATTGGTGACATACATAGATATTGAATATTATACAATGAAAATGTATAGCTTCTTAAATGGAGGAAAGTTCCATGTTGCCGGAGTTCAGTCTTTTTTCCTTCCATCTTCCATTTCCCAGCTTTGGGTCAAGATTTCCTCAGCATTGCTGACTTGGCCTGGTAATATATACAGTATATATAGAGTGAAAGAGTTAATTAGGGAGTCAAATGTCTGAGCCACTTTTAAATGTTATCTTGTTATTCTGGATATTTCAACCCCTTTTGACAAGGTAATGGTTCTGGCATATTTCTGTAAAGGTCATAAAATGGGAAAGAAGTATCAGCCCTGTAATACCACACGTAGGGGCAACTAAGGGCTTGATTATTTCTTTCCCACAAATACCAACAGGAATAATATCCTCAAGGCCTAGTGCACAGGTGTCAAGCTCAATCGTGTCATGTGACATACCACAGCATATTGTGACATTTTCTGCCTTTTTGGAGCCAGGGTGGGCGTGGCCTGTGTGTGATGCATCTGGCCCGTGGGCTGCCAGTTTGACACCCCTGGCCTAGTGGAACCCTCACAACTCAGTGTTAGCAAGCCCCAGTTCTTGCAGACAGCCCAAGCATACTATGGTTATCGTCAGGGGTGGGTTGCTGCCGGCATTACTGCTGGTTCAGTGCGCCCCAAAAATTGCAAATAAAAAGGTCTGAGCATGTGCAAAACCTTAAAAAATGAAAAAAAATTTACAAGGAAAATTGTTCTGTGCAGGCACAGAACTGAAAAACAAGATGGCGGCACCATAGGAGAACTGGTTTGGGGACATGGCAGGCCTGGGTTCTGCCGGTTCCATCGACCCAGGCCACAAAGTTGCTACTTGTTCAGCCGAACTGGTCCTAACCAGTAGGAACCCACCTCTAGTTATGGTACTAAATACCACCAAGGGGCTTAACAGAACCAGAAAAATGCAGCAATGTTTTCCTGATTTAGGCATACATATTACAGCCACACAAAATTGTTAATAATGAATGAATCTGCCATTTAATTAAAATTCAACATCAACTCTCACAGTAGTTAACCAGTATAATTTACCTCCATGTTAAAACCAGCATCAGATGTTTTAAAAAAAGGAAGCAGCAGAATGCTTGAGTAAAATAATTACTATGATCCAGTGACGTGCGGTGAGGTTTATGGCTGGTGAGGCTGGTGACGTCATCAGGAAGGCGGGGAATTCTTAACCAGCTGCCGGCCACGACTTGGTTTCCAGGGTCCTTTCATGAGTGGGCTGGCAGGGCAACGGTAGCCGATGGTCCGAAAAGTCCGTTGCACTTTCTGCTTTCACGAGCAACTTCCCGTAAACCTGCCGTTGCTCAGTGTGAGGAAGGGAGCCGCTCGCGCATGCGCATTCGCCCTGGAACATGAGCTCTGGCGTCAGAACCCGACAGAAGGCAGGGAATGGGACCACGTGTGCAGGAGGGAGGCTGATGCTAGAGGAGCCTCCTGCACCTCCCTCTGTCCTGCACACGTGGTCCCATTCCCCGCCTTCCTGAGTCAACATGAAGGGGACCGCGGTTCATGCCTTTCCCCCCTTTTTTTTCATGATGAGAGCGGTGAGGCTCTGCCTCCCCTGCCTTCCCTGACCGCACGTCCCTGCTATGATCATGGAAGGACTAATGCCATTCTTTCACAACTTATAGTTCTTCCTTTAGATATTTTCACAGAAAATACTTCATATATTCTTATCAACACCAGCTATACAGGAGCTTCTGTTGGAATAGTTTCTGTTCCAAAGTCTTCCTTCTGTAAAAATAAAATGAAGCTGCTGAACTTTTTTTTTTTTTTTTTGCTTATCTTCTTGATGGTATTGTTCTAACATTTCAAAGAACTGTGCAAGCATTATGGGCACAGACTGCTATATTCCCAATCATCAAGCAAACAGCAACTGTGATGTAGTAGTCTACACACTTCTCAAAAGATGTATATCACATATACAGTTAATCTGTGTTCTCCTTGACAACTTGGGAGAAATTCTAAGCTACACCCTATTGAAAGGTATTAAGTATTATTGGCAACTCAAGTATGCTGTTGTCAATTCTTTTTTCTTTCCCAAGTCTCTGCATGAGCACTTTCTGGTAAAACCCAATATTAAGGTTGTTAGATACTTATACCAGTATCTACAGTAGTTTCCACCAAGGTAAGGAGGCTCTGAATGATGTAAGGGCCAGATAAATTGCTTCAATGGGCCGTATCCATGTTGTGGGCTGTACTTTGAGGACCCCCTGATCTAGTGCATGGCAGCCAGTATTAACATTTATAGAATCTCCTCCAAAGGCCTTCAAAGCTTTTGTCTTTTGCCTTTCTTCTTCATGAAATACACCAGA
This sequence comes from Natrix helvetica, assembly GCF_964273705.1. Taxonomy (NCBI): domain Eukaryota; kingdom Metazoa; phylum Chordata; class Lepidosauria; order Squamata; family Natricidae; genus Natrix; species Natrix helvetica. The sequence goes on along the minus strand of NC_138549.1, from coordinate 48,199,891 downwards.
TTATCTGCAATCACTTGAGCAAGTTTCCCTGTTTTTGAGCCTTTCTCTGGAGCGAAATTATAATGGTATCTTCCACCTGGCTCACTGTACACACAATAATGTTCTTCATTGATGATACTGGGGATTTGCTGGTCTGAATTGTTTGATGGAGAATTGGTGGGCTGAAATGTGTAGTTATGTAGTTATTTATCGAGCACATCTAAATTATTTTAAAGTAACCAAAATATCTTTACAATCCCCAAAGCATGTCACAACTTTTGAGCACCCATAATGTTTGTAAATCGAAAGTTGAAGAATTTGACACGCCCTACTTCCAGCATCTATGCATCTTGGAAAAAGTCAAACAGAGTAAGTCAGTGATCCATTAAAAGCATCAAATTTAGAGGACCCCAATAATATGACTAACTTTGTATTATTTTAGTAACTGTCAATGAAAATTATTGCTACTATTGAAATGACTGGTTTTATTCTGCACTACCTACTTAATATCCACTAGATGGCAATAGGTGATGATGAACATAAACGATGGGGCTGTTACTGTAGTGAAAGCAAGGAGCACCAGGTGAAACTATGCAGTGTCTTTTCAAAAGCCATGCCTGGAAAATAGAATCCCTCTAGGTTCTAAAAGAAGCAGAGACCTGGGAGGAGTTAGTTACCATGCTAAGCGCAAAATGATACCAAGAGGTGGTTTACGTTGTTTCACAGACTAAACATCAAAAGGATGATGAGTCAAATGGATGATGCCAGAATGTGAAATATATTATGGATAATGTGCATACCAGAATGACTGACAATTGTTCTGAAGAATTTTTACAATGAATAAGGCATACTGTAGGTAGTGAAATAAAGTGATTCAGAATATGAAATGAAATAAGACATTATATATATTGTCCTCACATTGGTTTAATTGTGCACTAAATTTAAGAATAGCAATACTGTAAGAAGTTATAGCTGAAATTAAACCTGAAGGATGAAATAGTAATAAGCTGAGATTTTACTTTGTTAACTAAATGTAGAAAAAAGAAAAAAAGGCATAAAAAACTTATAAAAATAAAAAGGTGTTTTTATTATTATTAAATATCAAGAGAAAACTGGTGTCTACTTGCATACCTAATTAACTTAACAATTGACAGTGAAGAAATGTTTGAACTTAAAATTTCTCTAATCCAAAGGAGTCCTTGGCTTGAGAAAAGTGATGGTCACTATATTGGAGAAATAAATAAGAGAGAAAAGAAAGCAATGACCATCATAGACAAGATGATGAAGGACAACAATATGTCAGCAACAACAAAGACCAGCATAATTAAAGCAATAGTTTTTCCAGTGGCCACATAGAGCAGTAATAGTTAAATCTGAATTATAGATTTAGAGGTGGCAATAAAATAGATTTCAAAAAGAATTAGACAATCAATCCTAGACTTCAATCTCAAGCCAGAAGGATTTTGGCAGTACAACATTTTCTAATCAGAATGCTTCAGAAGCAACATAATTTGAGCTTACCAACTCTATTTATTGTGTTCTACTCACAGCACTGAAGTCCTAATCTTCATGATATCAAACAAAAATAAAAAAAATCACAAGAAATTTTAAAAAGCAAGGAAAAAGCATAAAAGATAAACATGTACTTTAGATCTGATTTTGCAAAAGTAGAGAGAGTAATTCCTCAGGTAAATCTATTGTGCAGATCAGAAAAGGGGAATAGATTCCGCTTCTCATATAATCCTTTGTTTGTTCTAACTATTTCCCAGGTACCATCAAGAAAAGTAGACAACTATGTGTAGAACACAGTAATACCCCCGAACTCCCCCCAGTCCCTGCCATTTCTGTATTAAAGGACTTTTCTCATGAAAGTTCATTTCAGCTTCAATCACAGGTTGGTTCCCAGGCGTATTCTTATTTCAGAATTAATTGTCCACATCTACATTACCAGAGGGCATTGATTGTTGTTAATAGCCATCTATAGTTACTTATAGACATACACAGTGTGTTGATTAAGAGCAATTACTCTGCACTGAAAATGTAAATCACAATTTTTTGTTGAGTAGTTGTGGGTAAAAACGGGCAAGAAGAAAAAAGGAAGAATTATGTTTTAATGGAGCACTCATTTTTCCTCTCCCCATATATTAACTAAATCATCTGTTCCATGCTTCTTTCCAACATTTGTTATTCAGTCTTCAGAACAGTGAACTTGTTTCTTGAAAACAGAATCATAGTCAATCACTATACTCATTTTATTGATTGCCAAGATCTCAGTTGCAGCAGGTATCAGAAACTTCCAAAGAACAACCAAATGTCATCATTAATCAACATCAATCACCAAATTCAGTCCAGCTAGCCAGATTATTATCTGCTTTCTAAAGAGTGAAAACTTGAAAAGCTTTCCTTTAGTTTATTCTATTTATGATTCTTCCTGGTAATTAAGCAAATAAATAAGCATGAATATACCATCAGCCCTTTACCAATAATTGTAACAAAATATATGCATTAAAGGATGTTAAAATAACTCATCTTTTTCAAACAGATGGGGTAAGAGTTGATTGGTATTCCTTTGCCTATATTTTGCTTTATTTCCAATGGGGCAGGTTCCAATCAGGACAATTTAGTTGTGCTTGTCATTTATTTAATACAAGTGCATAGAATTCAATTTCTCAGCTAGAGTAGAGTAGAGTAGAGTAGAACAGAACAGAACAGAATAGAATTATTTATTGGCCTAGTATTTTTGGACACACAGGGAATTTGTCTTCAGTGCATAAGCTCACAGCAATTTCAATTTCAATTTAATATAGTCTTAGACCAGAGACCAAAACAAATAAAAATACTCAGTGAATAGTCAATTAAAAATTGTAGAATAAAAATAACAGATAAAATCTATGATAAAATCCAGTCTGTCAATTACACATGGTCTAACTATACTAAAATTACAATCCACAAACTGTGAGGTCCCTAGTCAGTTTAATACTAAAAGGGAAAGGAATAAGCAGTTCAAAGGATTTGCCACATTTGTTGTATAAAATAGCTATGGTGGATTAGACACGTTTCCAACGAATCCTCAATGCTGCTGCGCAAAATCTAGCCACCTGCACTATAGTTATGGGTTGTTCATCCTTAAGCAGCCATAGGAAATAAGCATTGTTGGAATAGCCAGGATACCTAGCAATTATTGGAAGGATATTTTTTTAAAATCTTTCTGTAAAAGGAAGATTGAAGGAGTATATGACCAGTGGTCCCCACCTCTCCTGAGTCACAGGAACAGAGTCTTTCAGTCAATTGTATCTTTTTATATTTGCCGTACAGGATGGCCAATGGAAGTACATGGCACCATGCGAGCGAAAATGCTTTCCAATGGTTTTCTGACTCCACCGGGCTAAGATAGCTGGCATATCTAATAGTGTCTGGAGCCAGAAACAATGGAGCTTTCCCTAAGACCGTTTGCCTTTTGATGTCCCTTACCCTTTGTCACAAGGTTTGTTTTGCTTGGTCATAGTCCAACTTGAGAATTGAGGCTGGGGAGAAGCCTAGTTTGGCAAAGTTGGACTTGACAGCCTGGATCCATGACGAGGAGAATTTGTTTGGGGGGGTTAAAACAACAAGGCCTTGCAGAAAAAAGTTAAGCTTTAGCCAGAGATTTAAAGACATTATACAGATTCTTGCTTCAACTTTTGTCAATCCTGTCTCCAAGCACAGAAGTGCATTTGACACACAACAACAAATAATAGGTCATAGGTTGTTTTATGTTCCTGCGAACCGCGAATGACTGAGGCGGTGACTGGTTCAAACTCTCCTTTATTTAACAACAATGCGTCAAGGTATAGACAGAACAGTGGGAACTAGCCTGCCTGACAGCTATTTATACTTGGAGCTGTCAGGCGGGGAACCAATGAGAGGGGTGTAATTTTTCAGCCAGCCGGCAGGTGCGCATTGACCAATCAGGGCCTCTCCCGTGTCCTTGGCTGCCGCCAGTCGTATCTCCGAGGACACAACAGGTTATAATCATAGTTACAATCATTAATCATGTTATAAACAACAGGGCCTAATAAGCAATTTTCATTCATCAAAGTCTGCTAGATGAAAGCTCAACAGGAAAACACATGACATTCATATAAAAATAGTCTATAGCAGCCTTTCCCAGAAAAATATTGTCCATATTGATTAGAAATAATGAAAATTGTATTTCAACATATCTCCACATATTTGCTTAAGGAAGGCTGCTCTAAATTTGAAGTGAAAGTAGGAAGGGAATATGGTTTTCAGTGAGCTAAAATGAAACTATATATTAAAACTTCTGCTTTGATACATCTAATTAATGTTTCCATATTAGAAACTGCATATTTGACAACTGTGTTTCTATAAATCCCCCGACAGCTGAAGTGGTAAAAGAGGAAGTTAAGAAGAAGGTTCTACAAATTCAACAAGAGTTCAACAAGAGTTTCCTTGAAATACTCAAGAAATTAAGGAGTTGTTAGTCATGCCAGCCACATGTCTCTGTAGTCATTTGGACAGCGGTGGCTCTTCAGCTTTGAAATGGAGATGAGTATTTGATATTTCTAGACTCAGACATTTCTTGTTCCTCCCTCATTACATCTAATCCAACAAATATTTGTTTTGAAGTTGTCAAGCAAAGTTGGATTGTGAATTGCTATACTTTAGATGGCATGGAGAAATAATAGTTTAGTTATTCAAATATAATGGCTAATTATGGCTTGCTGTAAGCACAGAATAATATCAATTAAATTATGGATGGAAGAAGTAAACTTGACAGGCAGTTATGTAATACAAAATAAGCTACATCATTGGGGCTGAAGAATTAAATTCCAAGTCTGTTTAGTCAACAACTTTATTTAAAAATGCTGCTGCATCTGTCTTTGGTGATACATTTCAATTTATTAACAATATATGAGAAAAATACATAATAGGTCAAATATATTGTATGCATTTTTCTTAAAGTTTTGTGGTCCTGTAGATTTTAACTCTGCTAAAATATGCTTTCTTTTTATCAATCTTGTATCTACGTAGATGTTCATATGTAAATAAAAATGAAAGATTTGGCTGTGAATGAAAACTAACCATTGTAAGAAATAGATATTAAATGGCTTAGCTTCATTCTTTCCTATTTCCCTCCTTTATTCCTTTATTTTTGTGAGAGATGAGGAGAACCTCTTGACTCCTGATGACTGCCTGGACAAGTCCCCGGAGTTTTCTTGGCAAGTTATTTTTGGAAATGCTTAGCCATTGACTGCTTTCTTGGATTGAGAGGGAGTGACTGGCCCAAGGTCACCCATCAGGCTTTATGCTTAAAATAGGACTAGAACTCACAGTGTCATTTTAGCTAAATCTAGCTAGCTAAATGCATGCATAAACAAACAAACAAATATTCTATGCCACCCAACTCCCAACAACTCTGCAGTTAAAATTACTCTTACTCTCTCTTAGCATTATGTTTTATTATCAATATATTGAAAAAATCTTAAATTCCTAAATTAGCAAAACAATATGAAAATAAAGTGGTATTTGCTGTGATAAAATAACACTAAATTAACCAGTAACGAAGCAGGAAAGTAGAAACAAAACGCATTTCTGGCTTGTCAATGTAATTTAGCAAATCAAGCAATTTAGATTAACATATATTTTTCTTTAAAAAAACAAAAACCTTCTCCAGATTATTACTACTGTTGGGAATTGGAGCAAAGGTCCATATTAGATCTACTAATAACAATAGCACTTAGACTTATATACCACTTCACAGTGCTTTACAGCCCTCTCTAAAAGCATTACAGAGTTAACATATTACCCCCAACAATCTGTGCCCCCATTTTATCAACCTCGGAAGGATGGAAGGCTGAGTCAACCTTGAGCTGGTGAGAATGAGCTCTCTTTGAGAAAAGTGTTAAGTATATTGTTTGAGGCTGACCCCACCCCATTACCCATCAGCTCACACTCTCAAAATAAGTGCATGCTGGGAACTAGACTCCATTTCCTTTAGCATTTGGAGAAAGCAGAAGCACAAAGAAGAATCCATCTTAATCTGTGGCAGGTGGTCATCCAAGGACAAACCCACATCCCCAACATCGAGTATCACCGGTGAGATTTAAATTGATTGCATTTATTAATTGTTATGTTCAGTAATAACTTAATACTGTCTATCTTGAATTTGGTTCTCATTGCATGTATCCCTAGTTTTCCCAGTTTCACCATATCCTGTTCTTTCAATAAAGCATTCAGATCTACGCACATGGTCTGTTTTATTGGAGGATAGGTGGATTTAGCTGCATGTCGAGCTGCACACAGACTAATGTGTAGGAAGACAGAACATTCAGATTATAGATACTGGTTCTGTACTAGAACTGCCTTATATCAATCAATTACATACAGAACCTCATCCAGAACCTTATGAGAATATTAAAACACATGAGAGAGAAGACAAAATCAGCAGAAGCCCATCACCTAAAACCATGAGGTTATTAAGTAATCTTCCAGCACCTCTATTGATAATTGTTACACAAAGCTGAAATGAAATAATGTGGCTTTTCTCTAATATATAAATCCTTTTAAGTAATCATATCCAGGCAGCCTTATACATAAAAATGGTTATTGTTAGATATTAACATATATCGTAGCAAGTCTCCTCTCTGGTCCGCCGCTACGGCGGGAAACAGGTATCGCTCTGATTGGTCGAGAGGCGTACCCGATTCCTATAAAAGGGGAACCCTCCGGTCACAGAGCAAGCTGGATCACTACTACTACTAATAAAGAGCTGTTAAGTCACTTCGTGTCCGCAGTCTGTTCTCTCGTTGCCCAGATCTAACATTGGCGATGAAGGTGGGATTGAGAGACAGATAGGACGAAGAACGCTACTTCAGAATCTCCGGATTTGATCCAGCCCAGGAATTCGGCAGAAATTCCGGCAGCCATCTCAGGACACCGCAGCGCGGCAAATTCAAACGAGAGAAGATGGCGATGCACACTCCCCCCGCTCCATTCGACCCAGCGAACGACGAATGGGAAGCATTCATGATTCGTTTCGAGTGTTTTCTCGAAGCGAACGAATACACGGGGATAACCGACGCCCGAAAGAAAAACATATTCCTCGGCTACTGCGGAAAAGAAGTTTTCAACACGGCCAGGGACCTCACCGCACCTACTCCGATACAAGCCGTATCATGGGCGGCGTTGAAACAGACTCTTCAGACTCATTACGCGCCAAAACCTTCCCGCCACGTTTGCCGCCAGGAATTCAACACGAGGAACCAGAAGGCGGGAGAATCAATCAATCAATACGTTGCAGCCCTACGTAAGGCATCAACTAACTGCGAGTTCAGGGATCTGGACGAGCATATCCTGGCACAATTTGTTTGTGGGTTAAGAGACATTTCGCTACAAAAAAGACTGTTGGCAAATCCAAATTTAACCCTACAAATAGCGTTAAACGAAGCAAGAGCATCCGAGTCAGCGGAAAGATCATCGGAAAGCATACAACGCGGGTTCAACACAAGCCAGCCAGCACCCAGACAAACCAGAGTCCACTACGAGGACACCAACCCCGACTACGAGGATTCCGAGTTCGAGGACAGTCACCTGATGCGGAGCAGTCACATGAGGCCAGGGGGGAGACCCGGATTCCGATTGCTGCCCTGCGCAAGCTGCGGAGGGAATCACCCCCGGTCTACCTGTCGGTTCAGGAACGTTGTTTGTTCACTCTGCAACAAACTTGGGCACATCGCACGAGTGTGCCGGAGCGGAGTCCCTGCCTCACGGCAGCCACCTACGTACCGCCAACAGAAGCCCAACCCAGGGGCTTGGCGAAACCAAAAAGGGCGCCCAGAGAGAAATCCACAAGTGTTTACCCAGAGAGAAAATCCACAAAGAGCTGAGCGAACGTATTCCCAGAGAGATTACACACAAAGAGCTGAGAGAGCGTTCTATCAAGACGCTCAACGAGAGTATTTTCACGATACAGATGCTGAGATAGAGTTGACCCAGAGAGAGGAGTTGCGAACGTATCTCACAACAATAAGTCAGGTCCGCACCAAGCGACCTAAAAAGCTGAAAGTCACAGTCCTCTTGGAGGGCTCACCTTGCGAGCTGGAAGTTGACACAGGATCGTCCCTGACGATCATTTCATGGGCATCCATGAAACAGGCTATCCCTAGCCTCAAAAAGAGCCAACTACGCGCTCCAGACATCCTGCTACGAGACTACCAGGGGAACCGAGTCCCCATCGTGGGCCAAGGCACGTTCCAGATCCGTTTCAAGGACATCGTAGCCCAGCTGCCCGTGACCATCGCCAGCGCACCGTTACAAAACCTCCTAGGACTGGATTGGTTTGAATCCTTGGGGCTAAAAGTCACCGGAATCAACGCCGTGGAGAACAGCAGCGCTGAGCAGATTTTTAAGGAGTTCGAGGATGTGTTCAGCCCCGGTCTTGGTAAGTATGTGGGTAAACCAATCTCATTCAATTTAGACCCCAAAGTGGCGCCAATCCGACTTAAACCAAGACGAGTGCCTTTTGCACTCTGCCCAAAAATAGATAAGGAGATAGATAAGTTAGTGGAGCAAGGAATCCTTGAGCCGGTGGATCACGCGCGCTGGGAAACTCCCATTGTGACCCCAGTCAAGCCAGACGGGTCAGTCCGCATCTGCGCGGACTATAAATGCACAATTAATGTTGCGCTACAACAAAGCGCATATCCTGTGCCCGTAGTACAACACCTATTGCATTCGTTGGGGCCAGGAAAGATATTTGCTAAGTTAGACATGGCACAAGCTTACCAGCAGTTGCCCGTGGATAGCGCCACAGCGGAGGCCCAAACTATAGTGACGCATAGAGGAGCATTCAAATGCAACCGGCTACAATTCGGTGTGAGTATTGCTCCAGGTCTGTTCCAGAGCGTCATGGAACGGCTTTTGCAAGGGATACCGGGAGTCGTCCCCTATTTCGATGACATCTTGGTGTCCGCTGCAAACGAGGAGCAACTATTAAAAAGAGTCAGAACTGTTTTGGCCAGAATCAGAGAAAAGGGCCTCCGCCTAAAAAAGGAGAAATGCCAAATTAACGTGCCTAGCGTAGAATTCCTGGGATATAGAATAGATGGTCAGGGCATACACCCCACTTCTAAGAAAATTAAGGCGATCCAGGACGCCCCCACACCACGAAATCAGACCGAGTTGCAGGCCTTCCTCGGACTTCTTAACTTCTACAGCGTTTTTCTGAGACAGAAGGCGACCGTTGCTGAGCCATTACATCGACTACTCCAGAGGAACGCAACATGGAGATGGGGACGATCCGAAGCAGCAGCTTTCGCCGCAGTAAAGCGCCTGCTCACCACTGACTCGCTGTTAGTCCAATACAGCCAGACGCTACCGCTGGTATTGACCTGCGACGCATCACCTTTTGGAGTCGGCGCAGTCCTCAGCCACAGGATGCCAAACGGGAACGAAGCACCCATCGCCTTCTACTCCAGGACTCTTTCATCGGCCGAGAGGAATTACAGCCAGATGGACAGGGAAGCGTTAGCTGCTGTAGCTGGAGTAAAACGTTTCCACGAATACCTCTACGGCCGCGATTTTGAACTGATTACAGATCACAAACCGCTGTTGGGACTTTTGGTGGGAAACCGCCCCACTCCAGTCTCCCTTTCTCCACGCATGACCAGGTGGACTGTTTTCCTGGCTGCGTACTCATACAAGTTAATTCATTGACCGGGCTCCACTCTAGGACACGCAGACGCACTCAGCCGTTGCCCACTACCGGACCTTTTGCCAGACCCCACTCCCGAAGTACCGGTGCTGCTCATTGACTGTTTGGACTCGGGACCGGTTTCTTCCTACGATGTTGCAAGGTTTTCTTCTAAAGACAATATAATAAAGCAAGTTCAAACTTGGGTTTGGAGGGGGTGGCCGAAGGGAAACGTGGGCCCGGAATTCAAAATGTTTTGGTCAAAACGGGATGAACTCTCAGTGTTACAAGGTTGTTTATTGTGGGGGGATCGAGTTGTTATTCCGTATGCATTACGTAGGAATGTGTTAGATGCTTTACATGTTGGTCATCCGGGGATTGTTAGGATGAAGGCGTTAGCAAGAAGTTACGTTTGGTGGCCAAACATGGACAAAGAGATAGAGGAATGGGTGGCCACTTGCGATCCATGCCAAGAATCGAGATTAGCACCCCCGGAAGCGCCCGCCACAGAATGGGAAAAGCCTAAAGCACCCTGGTCGAGAATACACATCGATTTCGCAGGGCCAGTTCAAGGTCAGACTTTCCTTATAGTTGTGGATGCATACTCCAAATGGCTAGAAGTAGTCCTAATGACTTCAACCACGGCAGAGGCAGTCATTAAGGTTCTACGGCGACTTTTCGCCACTCATGGCCTGCCCGACCTCCTGGTCTCCGATAACGGGCCCCAGTTCACGGCCATGCAATTCGAGACGTACTTAGCAGGTCAGGGAATTCGGCATGCCCTCGTCGTGCCATTCCATCCGGCATCAAACGGACAGGCGGAGAGAATGGTGCGATCCGCAAAAGAGGCCCTCGCTAGGATGGGTCCAGGTGCTTGGCAAACACGCATTGACCATTACCTATTAATTCAACACATTACCCCCAGCGCCACAACGGGTAGGAGCCCCGCTGAACTACTCATGGGCCGCCGTCTACGGTCTCACCTGGACCGTCTTCACCCAAATTACTCTGCCACAGCACCCCCAGACTCCACAAGCAAAATTCGGAGCTTTAGCATAGGGGATTCGGTATACGCCCACAACTATGCAGGGGGAACATTGTGGATGCCGGCAACGGTCATTGGCATCACGGGTCCACGATCGTATCTGTTAGAACTGGAAGATGGGCGAAACTGGAAAAGGCACATCGATCAACTACGAGGTCACCTGGCGCACTCAGACCTTCGAACCGAGAATGAGAGCTACCTGCCAATACAGAGTCAACCACTAGAGATCCCCAACACAGAGAACTACGACACCTGCGAGCCCAGGACAGAACAAGAGGTCAAACACGAAAAGGAACAACGCCAACACAACGAAAACCAGCAGATCCCCGAACGTCAAAGTAACGAAAGCCTACAGACTCCCGAACGCGAAACAGAGAAAGCAACCGATCCTGCAACTACTTCCGATCAACCCGAATTGCGACCTTCCACCCGCATAAGGCAAACACCAACGTACCTTAGAGACTTTGTAACAAACCGCAATGTGCCTTCTAAGAGGGGAGGGGTGTTAGATATTAACATATATCGTAGCAAGTCGCCTCTCTGGTCCGCCGCTACGGCGGGAAACAGGTATCGCTCTGATTGGTCGAGAGGCGTACCCGATTCCTATAAAAGGGGAACCCTCCGGTCACAGAGCAAGCTGGATCACTACTACTACTAATAAAGAGCTGTTAAGTCACTTCGTGTCCGCAGTCTGTTCTCTCGTTGCCCAGATCTAACAGTTATGGTGATGCAAGCTATTAAATTCAAAATAATGAACAAAGTAGCATACACCCACTATCATTCCCTTGGCACAGGTCAGCCAAACACTTCTTGTTTGCCTAGATTATTGAGAGAAGGTTTGGAGAATTTGACCTAGATAATAGACTTCCCAACAGAAAGAAATCAGAAGTTTACAGAGATGAACATTTCTTAAAAGGTTTGCAATTGCAGCTGTAAAGCCATTTCCCTTCCTCCTGCCTTGTGCTAAATAATCTTCTGCCCTAAGAAGAAATCAATAATGGAGGGCAAGAAATCAAATCTTTTCTAACAGGCAATATGTCACCTTGTTTAAGCACATACACACAAAGTTCCCTGGATGCATAAATCCTTCCTTTCCTAAATATATCTAGCATTGTCAAACTCCTGCCTCAACATCTAGCTATTTCCCCAGATAAAGCAAAAACAAAACCTTGCCACTGAAAAATAAAAAGTGCCTGACATATATTTTCTTTAGGAAGTCATTGTAATGTTTTAAAGAGCTGAAACATCTTCTAAGCTGATTTTCCTTCAAAGCGATATTTGATGTATTTGCTCTCAGAGCCTGAGAAACCAAAAATTTAGGTGTGTATTACTAACAATAGGGCTGCATTTTATCTATAATCAATCCTGAAGTTGGAAAAATAACTTGAGGAACCAGACAATGGGACCTGTCCCTAGATAAGGTACCAAATCTTCTTGCTGTAATCACAAGAAAAAAGAAATTAGATATTTACATTTATTATAAGCATCCTAAAATTACCCAAATTCTTTCTTCAAATTCAAGAAAACTAATGAAAAGTAATTCAACTTTGGTATATGTTTTTCCTAACATCTTTGGCAACACATTGATAATTACTTGCAACCTACTCTGAGTTTTTCTGAAGAGCAAATCTACCTGGAAATGAAGTGAAAACTAAGAACTGTCACTGAATACTGTTGCTTTCAATCTTATCAATATGGTTCCTTTACAAAACTCATGAAACGAAAAAACAAAAAAGCAAATTTGAATTTTACATTTTAGCAATTGTATCTTAAAACAAAACTTACACTTGTTGACACTTTTGAAACAAGTCTGCAAAATCCACCAAAGATTAGAGCCTCGGATGAAATTTCAGATATGATTAAAGTGCATTTCTCCTTGAGGAAGGAAAATAATAGTGAAAATGAAGCCCCTACTTGACAAGTATTCTGATTTCATTTGATTTTTTTTATGAAGGTCACTATATTCATCTATTGTCTCTTGGTGACATTCCACATGCTTGTTGTAGTACAAGAAATTCCCTAGTTTTATGTTACCTACCAAAAAAATATGTCCATGAGCCAACTTAATGGTTCTTTCTAATGTGTTTCCCCGAAAATAAGACAGGATTTTATTTTCTTTTAACCCCCAAAATAAGCACTTATTTTTATTTAATAAGGCCTTATTTTGGGGCAGGTCTTATTACTTTTGAGATGCAGGAGACAGTGAGCATGGTCACTTCATAGCTGCTGCTGGGTTGTAATATTTTTGGGGAGGGCTTATTTTCAGGGGAGAGCTTATTTTAGCCCATGCGCTCAAAAGTCCGATTGGGCTTATTATCCGGGGAGATCTTATTTTCAGGGAAGCAGGGTAAGGAAATTAGTAATTGCCTTCATATTTGCACCAAACAGAAGCAGTTATTATATTGCAAACACTGAAAAACATAAACTCTAGGAAAATTGAATTCATATGAAAATTCTGCATCTGAGGTTCACTTGATAATATTTAATTCACATTAGGAGAAGAAAGCTTCTCTTTATTAATGAAAGTGATCAAAGAAAATTTTGGCAAATATTTTTTATTTGATTATTGGGCAACAAATGCACTATTTGCTATGATTGGGTTTCTATTTGTTTATAACCTAGTCTGCAGCACAAAAGTTAATTTGTATAAAATTGTATCTGTATAAGTAACTTTTCATAGACACAGAGAGAAGAAGCACAGGTGGGGAGCATATTCTGCTTGGTAAAAGAAGGCTAAAAGGATGGCTCAGTGGTTAAGAGGCTGAGCTTGTCGATCAGAAATGTCAGCAGTTCGAATCCCTAGTGCCATGTAATGGAGTGAGCTCCTGTTACTTGTCCAGCTTCTGCCAACCTAGCAGTTTGAAAGCATGTAAAATGCAAGTAGAAAAATAGGGACCACCTTTGGTGGGAAGGTAACAGCGTTCTGTGCACCTTTGGCATTTAGTCATGCCAGCCACATGTCTATGTAGTCATTTGGACAGCGGTGGCTCTTCAGCTTTGAAATGGAGATGAGCAGCCCCCCCCCCCCAGTTGGGAATGACTTGCACATTTGTGCGAGGGGAACCTTTACCTTTACCTAAAAGTAAGCAAACATATTGTTTTTTTCTTCACATATTGTGTTGTTGGGAAGAGTTTGCAATTACCTAATCTTAAACATATAGCTTACATAATAGAAGTGTTAAGCTTGCAGTATAGTTTATTCCGCTACTTGTACTGTTCATGGGTGTGTAGGTGTATAAGTATATGTGCACACAAACATACACAAAGTGATGGCTTACAGAATCAAGTTGAATCTGTAATCCAGGCAGAGCAATCCTCCCTGGAGAAATCAGAAGAAGCAAGGTTCTCTTTGGTTTTGTTTATTTCTAAGTAGGCCAAATCATTTTGGAAGATAGTCAAGAATTCATTTAATATTCATCCCTGACCTGTTTTATTCTTTCAAGATTTTGGTATAAAATTAGTTGAAAGCTTTTTCCTCTATATGCTTGAACATGCATCACTGTGCTATCTTCTGAAGCAAGGGCTATAGTACACACATAAATAATGTATTCAGAACCACAGCAACTTTCTTGATCTATCAGCAAAATCTTAACAGTTGGTGTTAAGATAATAATAATGTACACTTATTAACATCATGAGAAAAACATTAAGAGTGTGATGCCTTATTTAATCTTCATTTCTTTTCAGTCTATACTGAAATATTAATGCAGAATTAGGAGAATTTACACTTATTCAAGATAATTCCTCAAACATTCTTATTAACCCAAAAGTAGTTGACTCTTTAGAATGCTGTAATGAGATTCAGGTGCTACAAGAACAAAGGATTGTGAAAGTACACAATGAATGAAATGTTATGGCTAATTGGATTAAACTTTTAATTTTTTTCACTTGGTCCAGCATGGAAATCTGAGACAATAAAGACTGGATGTGCAGTTACAAGTAGTAACAGGTATGAACTTTAATAATGCAGTGAGAATTTTGGATCAGGGGAGGGGAGGTATGACAAATGAAGACAGCTTTGGAGAAGTGAAACCAATGAATACAGCAAAGACCAAGGAATTGGTGATAAAACTGGTTCCTCAGACTCTTTCCAAGAGGCCAGGAGATTGCCCACATAAACTTTGCACATCTGTTCTTAACAAGGATTCTGAAGGTTAGAGATTTACTGTAGGTTTCAGCACTGGTAGATGATGGGATTAGCCATCTTGCTTATAACCACAGTGGAGACTTTTAAAGAACACTAAGACTGCAAATTTAATTTTCTAATCACTTTTGGAAATTGGATATTAATTATCTTAGAGCAATTAGAGATCTTTGGAACAATAACTTTGAAAAGTCTTCATCTGAGTTTTCCTGTTGGATCTACAAAAGAGATTTGTTAAAGCATTGAGGAAATTGTGCAATAGGATAATGAAGGATTGAAAATAAATCAAATCCTATGACAATATTTAATTGAATCAAAGATTAAGTCCATTAGAAATAAAAGGAAGGAATATAACATTTGTTTATTTGATCAAGATTAAAATAAGAAATTTTTGCAATGTTTTGCATTATGAAACATAGACTTTTTGCTGACACCAGGACTGATGTTTTATGAACTTGCTTATAGATAAAGGATGGGATATGGGATGAAAAGATATCTATTTAACTTTATAGTGGGTGAAGATTTATTAAATGTTTATACTTGTCATGAAGATTGAAATTTACTTTTTATGTGTATATTTTCATGCTCTTCATTATATTCCTTCCTTCCTTCTTTCTCCCTTCTTTCTTTCCATTTCTTTTTCTAAGTTTATTTGTATTAGTTTCTACTAGTGTAAATCAACATTCATAATAAAAATGCTATTAAAAAATAAGAAACTTGGATCAGAATTGATTTTGGCTTAAAAGACAAATCTCCCAATTCAGAAATTTGTATAATGCCTTTGATCATGCAGTATTAAAATCAACAAGGGGTATTTTCTATTGATTTTCATCAACTGCTGTTAAATTGTTTTCAAAATGATGAAAAGGTCTGTACAAATACTTGATTATGCATTGATCTAGTGCCAATATGATGAATCTAGGTGATGGCTATTTCTTCTAAGGTCAAAAATATCAAGCTATGAAAACATGCATCAATTACCATCTCTTCCCTTATTATTTGCAGTAATGAATACTGTCACTATAGCCACAACTCATTATTTTTAATTTCAAAGCACTGGACTATTGGAAATCCTTCTAACAAGATTATAATTAGACTACACGGCAGTTTGCTTAGGTTTAATCTTCCAATTCTAGGTGTATGTAGTTAACATGTTGCAATGAATTTCCTGCTTTTTATTTTCATAATAATAATGTATTAATTGTACATGCCAAATATTTAAAAACAAAGAATAGAAAAACCTCCCCAAAAATAGCACAAGACAGAAAAAGAAAATAACCCTAAAAGGGAACAGAAAGCAAGAAAAGGGCATTAGTCATCCTCATCAAAGACTTGGGCAAAAAGCCAGGTTTTTAAGGTCCTTCAAAACACCATCAGTGTGGGAGCCATTCAAATCTCAGGGAAACCTCATTCCAGAGGACAGGCATTACAGAGACGGCATGCCTCTGGGGCACCAATAGGTGGCGTTGTTTAATTGCGCCAACTATGCCAGATTGAAACAACAGGGCATATATTAGGGGTAAAAAGGATACAAGTTTTATTATCTTTTAGGGTGGGAGCTACAGATTAGTCAATATGAAGACAGCTGAAGTTTCCAAAAGTTATATGCTTTATTGCATTTCAAAACAACCATCTCCATGTTCACATTATTTTAGTAAATAATTAGAAGTTTTCCACTCATGTAAAAGCACTATAGAACTGAATAAGACAATAAACAACAGGCTTGCTTCATTGGCTATAAAAAAAATCTGTTCCTGAACATGAAACAAATTCATGCTGAGCTGCTATAAAGTATTGTTGGGTTGATGTAAGACATGAGTTTTGGTTTACAATAGATCTCATTGAGCTTGGGGCTAATTCTCCCTCAAGAATGATATAAAACGTTTCCATTGCACATGGTGTTAAGATCTGATTCTCAGGAAGCAGAACAGTACAGCTTTCTGCAAAGATAGAAGAGATTTCGTTAAACCTGGCTTTTACTATTTTATTAATCCTCTTTTTCTTTTAAAATCATTACTAATTTTGAAACTATGTTATATTGTTGATACATTTTCTTTGGTTAATTTGATATGATAAAAAATTAAAATCAGAAAATGAATTTCCTACAATAAGAAAGCACTCTCAATTTCAGATTTCATTTTTAACATCATAACACAGTAGGCTAACTTGGACAACTCCCCCCCCCTTATTTAAAAACAATCCCTACCTTTCTAGTTTCTCAATTACTTTTGCAAAGAAGCATTGTTTTCAAAGAATGTTAAATAGCAGTTCTTCAACACACACACACCCAGTTAATCACCATAATGGGGCCATGGAACATAATTTTTCCTAATTCAGGTGTTGGGGATTTCTCCTCAGCCAGTTATCTATGTATGTTTCTCAAAACATCAGAAAACTAGCCAGAAAATATTTCTTTCTATACACAGATGGGGGACCCTATGTGGAAACTTTAAATTTCAAATTGACTTGGTGTTTTTATTTTTTGTTTCTTGTTTTTATCCCTACTTTGCTCCTGAAAGACTAAAGATAACGCACCTGGAGAGTGCAAGAGTCTGTTACAAGCAAAGAGCCTGATGCTAGCTCAGGTCATTTTCAACACAAAGGACTGGTGGGAACCTAATCTCCTATCCAAAATGAATTGACTTCTAGCCTTTGGCAGGAGACAGTGCTGCAAGACTTTGAACCTGGATTTTACTAAAAATAAAGCTCTTGATATATAGCAGTTGCTAGGATTATTTTGTAACAGTTTCATTATTTTTTTCTGCAATAAATGTTTTCATTGGAAGTTCTTACATCTTTGAACTCCTGTTTATCTGCCTGCAGTTCAGCTTGTTGGGAGAACCTTATAACCCCTCTGACCAACTTTAATCAAGCCTACTAGATTTACAATTAACTCAGTTAAATGACACAATTTAATGCTTACAATTTGGAGCAAAAAGCTTCCAAATTCTTTATTCTTTCATCAGAAGGATGGCAGTAGAAGCATAGAAGCTTTCTACAACTTATTATCATTTAGAGGAAGGGAGACCTGGCCACACGTAAAGTCTGCCTCACTGCATCACCTAGCAATAGAATTCTGGTTTCAATTCTAGTCATTAACTAAGGACTACCTGTAATTAGTCCTAAAGGAAATCAACCCTGACTGTTCTTTGGAAGGACAGATATTGAAGCTGAAGCTCAAATACTTTGGCCACCTAATGAGAAGAGAGGACTCATTAGAAAAGACCTTAAGGTTGGGAAAGATTGAAGACAAAAAGAGAAAGGGATGGCAGAGGATATGATGATGCTGTCATTGATTCAATAAACATGAATTTGGGCAAACTTTGCAAGAAAATGGAGGATATGAGAGCCTGGCATGCTATGGTCCAGGGGGTTGCAAAAAGTCAGATATGACTTAGCAACTGAACATTTTTTCACAGTGGTCCTGTCAACGTGTAAAGCGTTTCCATGACTACTATCAACTCGGGAAGGGAGGAGAATTCCATGCATACTTTTGGCCCGTCAAGTCGCATATTCTTTGCAACTGGCCTGTGAATGCACATGTCTATAACCTGACATAACATCTTGTTGGTGAATGTGATTAATGACTTCAGGCAGAGGGGAGGGGACACAGGGGTAAAGTTCAGACGCCATTAAGTGGAATTTAGTTTCGGCTCCACAGAAAGTCATGCCAAGATGTTGATCCTAATAAATGAATGGTTTTTTTGTTTAACTTTGTCTCGAGGCTCGTAAATTAATTAGGTCATCTCTTGGGAACTTCACAGAGAGCTGAAACTGACTTTTAAAAATCTATCAAGATTTCCAGGTTTCCTGAATCCCGGGCTCTCCGAGAACTCCCCCCTCCCATATTTGGGGTGCTTGGAGGGAAAATCAGGCAACAGGACGTATGCGGCAATGCCAAGCAGTGATGCCTTCCCCAGCAGCAGAAGCTAGAGAGGATGAATACTGGTGGAAATTAGCCCCTGAGGCAGCTGAAGTAGAGTTCCCTAATCCCCAGATACAGGGAAGGGTCTCAAGCAAGCTGGCAAGGGTGGACTGGAGGTGGGACTGGGCACAAGCCAGGCTCCCAAAGCCCCAGATGGAAACCCTGGAGAGTGCAATAGAGCAACAGAGGGAGGATCTTGACCGTACCACCCTTGCTGATGAGGGGCCATCATGCCGCCCAAAAGGGAGGGGAGGGACATCTGATCCTGTTGAGGGGAAGAGATGCAGACTGGAGCGCAGCCCCCCTCCTCCACCCAATAGAAGGAGAAGGAGTCCAAAACTGCAACCAGTGCCTCTCCCACGCAGCAGGCAGGCTGGCCAGGTCAGACAAACCCCGCCCTCCCTCTGAACTAGAGGTGAGGAAGACGGCCAGCCATATCAGGAGGTTGGAGGAGTAGGACTGAATGACCCTCCCCAATTCAGGGGAAAGTTTAACGAGGACTCAGACGAGCTAGCTCTATTCCTTGATTCAGCTGATATCCACCTAGAACGCTATGGGCACCTCTACCCATCCCCCAGGGCTATGGTGAATACCATCATAGAGGGGTTAGAGGGAGAAGCAAGGGAATGGTTAGCAGCCCTCCACAAGAGGAGAGCCCTCCCCCCAACTGCAAGACATAGATGACTTCCTGCAACTGCTAGAGGCCAGATTTGAGGAGGTGGAGGAGGACCCATATGCAGAAGAGGAACTCAGCAACCTAAAGCAGAGTGGCCGCCCCATCAAAGAGCACATCCATGAATTCAGGAGGGTCATAGGAAGACTACCCCCTTTACCAGAGCGGCTGCTGGTGCATTTTTTTTCAGGTAACCGCATACCATGACATCCCAAATTGACTCTCTGAGTGATTCCGAGTAGCAACAAAAGTCGGCAGCGGCTGTATGCCAACGACATGAGAGAGCAACCGGACATAAAAGAGAGAGGTCAACCTGACCTGAAACCACCCAGCCAACGGGGAACCACAGCACCACAGCAGGCCCTGAGACCAGCCCTCCCTGAAATGCTACCGATGCGGGGGGATAGGCTACATGGCAGCTGCATGCCCAACCCCAGCCACAAAACCAAAGCCAGACCCACTGCCCAGGGCACGACCAGAACGAGGCCCCAAACGGACCACCAACACGTCCAGGAAAGCCCTCCAGGCTGCAGAGGCCCCTTCCCCCTCAGGCGAAAGTGGTGGAACCCCAGGCAACAACAACCAATCACTTGAGTCATATGACAGTGAGAACGAGGGAGAAAATGACCCAATGGTGCGTGAACCAATTCACCCTTTCCTCTTTCCAATATGCCTCACACCCCCAAAAACAGGAAACCAGGGGGTTTTCAAGTCCTAATAGACTCAGGTTGCACAAGGTGCTGGATCAACCTAACCACAGTACTGAAACTGAGGATCAGAGCAAAAAGACTGGCCCACCCGATCAGGTTCGAGCAGGTTTACGGGTCCCTAATGGGAGGAGCCTATGCCACCCACCTGACTGAACCAGTGAGGCTAGAGCTAGCGGATCACTGGGAAGTAATTCGATTCATATTAGCCCCCCAAATGACAGACACAGTTATACTGGGACTTTCCTGGCTAGACAAGTGGTGACTGACCATTTGGTGGAAAGGGGATACCCACAGATTTAGGATATCAAGGGGCCCCCAACCCCTCCCACAACAGCTAGCCGAAACAACCAACACATCTTGACAAAAAGAGATGACCTTGCATGGAAGGGGACAAAACTCTACATCCCAGAATCCCTATGTACCCTAATTCTCCAGAGGAGCCACGACGCCAACCGGCAGGCCACTTTGGGTTCCTAAAGACTTTACATTTAGCCCGAAGACAATTCTGGTGGCCTGGCATGAAGAAAGATGTAGATAGTTATGTGAAAAGTTGCACCATCTGCGCCACAATGAAGAAACAACCGGGGAAAACCCCCCAGACTGCTGCAAACAGTAGTAGCGCCAACGAGGCCATGGGAGGAGATCGCAATGGACTTTATAGTAGAGTTGACAAAAAGTGGGGGAAACACGGTGATTTGGACTGTAATAGACCTGTTCTCCAAACAGGCACACTTCATACCCTGTAGTGGACTACCCTCAGCTCACAAGCTGGCTAAACTGTTCGTGAAGCATATCTACTGACTGCATGGAGTACCTCGAAGAATTATCTCAGACAGAGGGGTCCAGTTCATGGCTAAATTCTGGAGGGAGTTCCTGCGATCCATTGGGTCATCTCAGGGTCTTAGTTCAGCTTTTCATCCGAGCACCAATGGGGCAGCAGAGAGACTGAACGCCATGGTGGAGCAGTGGAGGTGCTACGTGAACTATCAGCAGTCCAATTGGGCAGACCTTTTATCTTTTGCTTAGATTGTGTACAATAATGTTGTTAACAGTAGCACAGGACTCACGCCATTCAAAGTAGTAAGTGGCATGGACTTTGTCTCAATGCCTGAGTATCCAAAGGATCCCCCCTCCTCAGTCAGCTTGACTGATTGGATGTCAATGCTGAAAGCAACCTGGGAAAATGTCAAAAAAGCACTGACTAAAGCAGCACAAACCTATAAGAAACAGGCAGATAAACACCAGGCTCCGTAACGGCCATTCCGGGTGGGAGAGAAGGTTTACCTCTCCACAAAATATTTGAGATTAAAACTGCCTAGCAAGAAGCTGGGGCCAAAGTTTATGGGACCATTCCCCATAGTAAAGATGATCAACCAAGTCACAGTGCAATTGAAACTGCCTCGATTGTTAGGGAAGATACATTCAGCATTTCATAGTAGTCTCTTAAAACCCGTGATCGGATCCACTCTGAGATCACTACCTTGGGAGCCCCCAGGCCCTATGATCATAGGGGACAAAACCCATTATGAAGTTCAATGAATCCTCGATTCGAGGTGGCACAGGAGACAACTCCAATACTTAATCAAGTGGAAGGGCTACCCCTTATCAGAGGCATCTTGGGTAAAAAGTAGAAATATCCAGGCTGATCGCCTTATAGCAAAATTCCATGCAGAAAATCCAAACAAGCCTGGGGGAGGAATGCATCCCTAAGTTATACACCTGTACTCAAATTGCTTTGTTTTACACAGGTCGCTTTCAGGAAGTGAGGGGAGCTGGATATCAATGTGTAAAGCGTTTCCATGACTACTATCAACTCAGGAAGGGAGGAGAATTCTATGCATACTTTTGGCCCGTGAAGTCTCATATTCTTTGCAGCTGGCCTGTGAATGTCTATAACCTGCCATAACATCTTGTTGGTGAATGTGATTAATGACTTCAGGCAGAGGGGAGGGGACACAGGGGTAAAGTTCAGACGCCATTAAGTGGAATTTAGTTTCGGCTCCACAGAAAGTCATGCCAAGATGTTGATCCTAATAAATGCTTTTTTTAACTTTGTCTCGAGGCTCGTAAATTAATTAGGTCATCTCTTGGGAACTTCAGAGTTCCTTTATTGCAGGACCTTTGCATATTCAGCTATTAGAGTGGTGTAATCAGCACTAATGCAGGTAATTGATGTCTCTTGCTCCATGTTAAAAACAAACACATATTTTTTAAAATCCAAATTGTTGAACCACGATTGATTACATACAGAATAAATACCAGACTAGGAGGTATTATGTAGCCTTTAGGTAAGAATATTTAGACCGATAGATGATCAGAGTAAACAATACATGGGATGCTTGGAATTGTTAGAGTGGTGTATAGCGGATGTCGGGGGGGGGGTTGAGTGGGAGGTGGGGGTGGGTTAGGGTGGAGGGTGGGGCAATATATATGTATAAATAAACTAGAAGATGGGATTAATGAAATATTGTTATTTTAAGAGAAATTTATATTATGAGTTATATATGTTAAATTAGTTTAGAAGATGGGATTAATGGGCTATTGTTACTTTAAGAGAAACTTATATTGTGAGTGTTGGGAGGTGAAGGGGTACAATATGTGAATGAGTAATTTACTTTAAGACGGGGGGAGGGGAGGGAGTAAAGTATTTGGTATAATATCTGAATGAGAATTTTTTGGGGGGGGTTGGGGGGAGGGGAGGGGGCATAGTATCTGTATGTGATTTATACTGTATGGTGGGGGGGTTAAAAGGGGGAAAATTTGTCTGTACAAAACTTTTTCAATTAAAAAAAAAAACAAATTGTTGAACCAGGAACAGCCCAGGATAAAGCTGGGTTGGTCCAGTATAGAACTTCAAAAGATTTCCTGCATTGTAGCAGGATAAAGGTAGTTGATATAAAGGAAAATGTATCATAAAATAATACTACTGTAGTTTACAATAGCAGAACCATTGTCAGTGAGAACATTGCACATGGCTTAAAGCAGGCTTGTCAAACTCGTGGTGCCACATTGTCATCACGTGATGTATCGTGATTTTTCCCCCCTTTGCTAAACTGGGGGTGGGGGTGGCCAGCGCATGACGCATCCAGCCTGCGGGCTGGTAGTTGGACACCCCTGGAAGGAACTATAGAAGACTCATTTCTTCATTGACAAGGAGGAAAATACTACCTGTAACTGCAGAAGTATATCCAGTGTAAAGTTTGTTAACAGAAGCAGTTATCAATGATATGCGTCTTTTGCAGGTAAAGTAAATGGAAAAAATGTTAATGTAAAATTTGGTGATTAGTCCTAGAAATGATATGGAGGGATGCCTAAATGGCATTTAGGACAAAACCAGCTCCCTAAAATGACAACTTTATCGAGAAGGTTGAAAAGAGACGATTAAAAATAAGAAAAGACTGAACGCTTTATATTCCTCTGGAAGAGACACAGAATAGTGCTAGTCCTCATTGGCACACACAGTTCATCTCTGTTGTTTTCCAGATAGTATATATGGCATATACTAATACTCAGAAAATGAGCAATAAACAAGTTAAGTTTTTGCTTTTAATACAGGATGACAAATATTATTTTAGGTATATTTAATAGATATAAAATAATTAATGGAATTGCTTCTGTGATTGTAATGCAGCAGCTAAAGGATAACATTTGTTTACAAAATGAGAAGCAATATAAAGGGATACAGATGTATCTTACAAATTTTAAAAAAATATCCACATCTACTAAGAAATTCAAATTAATCAATGTACTTTTTCACTCTCCCAACTATGGGGATGTTATGGACAATGTTTTCCAAAACCATATTACAGATTTTTGAAAGAGTTATGAAGTGGTAATATTGAGAACTGCAGCATCTTTCAGGAGATGAATTTGTATCAAATATGTTTATTTCAGAACCTTCTTTACTTGTCTTTAGATGACGGACCCATGTATCAACTAGCCTTGACTTAGTCAAGGAAATGAAAATGCCCCAATGTTTGACTTTAAAGGAAATTAAGATCAGAATAATAAAGCAAACTTGGGGCTTTTAAGAAGTGGATTTTAATAAATTTAATAAATAATAAATTCAAAGTAATGAGAATTCCCATAGAGGAATGTAATTCAAAGTAATGAGAATTCCCATAGAGGAATGTAATGAGGAAAAAGTTCAAGATGGCTGAGAGATCCTGAAAAAAACCTAGTAATAACTCTTTTTTGTTATAAGCATGTTGTGTGTGGTATGCATAAAAAAGCAAGTGGAGCTGTGTTTAAGAGAACAACAGAGTTGGAAGAGACCTTGGAATTCTTCTAATCCATGGGTGTCAAACTCACCATGTCACATTGATGTCATGTGACTTATCGTGACTTTTGCCTTCGCGGAGCTGGGGGGGCGTGGCCTCCATGCAATGCATCTGGCTCATGGGCCGCCAGTTTGGCACCTGTATCTAATCCAATCCCCTGCTCAGTAAGGAATCGCTATAGCATTTCAGACAAATCTGTTGTCCAATCTCTTCTTAAAAACTTCCAGTGTTGGAGCACCTACAACTTCTGGAGGCAAGTTGTTCCATTGATTAATTGTTCTCCTTAGTTCTAGGTTGGATCTCTCCTTGATTAGTTTCCATCCATTGCTTCTTATCCTGCCTCTTTAGCTGCTTTGCAAAATAGGTCAACCTCTTGTTTGTGGCAGTCCCTTAGATATTGGAACACTACTATTAGGTCACCCCTAGTCCTTCTTTTCATTAAACTTGACATACCCAATTCCTGCAACTGTTCTTCATATGTTTCAGGCACTAGCCCTCTAATACTTTTTGTTGTTTTTCTCTGCACTCTTTCTACATTCTCAACATATTTTTATTTGCCTCATTGTTGTTACAATTTGGCACACAATTCTAATGGGGAAAAACCTAAACTGCAGAATCAAGCCTTTGGTATACAAAAAGTTTAAGTGAATGTTTAAAAAATGGTGTTTGCATGTGTTTTTTTGTGTGTATGACAGATACAGAACATGGAAAGAGATCAGGTCACTAAAGAAGTATATACAGAGAAAGAAACTATCTCAAGAATCCTAAGGTTCCTTGTTGATCTCATGGCTATTCAGTTCCTCTAGTAGTTGTTGTTTACTTAATAACACCTGTCATTAAAAGCTTTCATACAATCATTTAATTTAACCAAATGATCCTAGAAGTGAAAAACAGTCATGAAAATTATTCTTTCCAGTCTTCCACGTGATAATAACAAAACTGCATTTCACAGCCTAATTCATCTTGCTGTGCAAAATTGTAAAATAAATATGTTCATTTTTGCTTTTTGGCTTCGCTTTCATCAGCTCATAAGTGTGAAAGAACAATCTCATAATGTTGACAGCCATCTGAAAACTACTGTGAAATGTAGAACCGATCTTTAAAAATAACCATCAAATGTAGTCCTTTCCCGCTTGCCTTCCTTTTTAAAGCAGAAAACGGGAAAAGCCCAATTTCTTTTGAGTTTGTTTATTCCTGCATCCCTGTAGTCACATGATCAAAATTCGGGCACTTGGCAACTGCCATGTATTTATGAAGACTGTAGCAGTCTTGTGTCATATGATAGTTATTTGTGGCCTTCACAGGAGCCACAAAGGAGTTTCTAATAAGCAAAATAAATAGGGGAGGCCATATTCTCTTAATAATCACAGTAGTAAAATTGGGTGTAACCTACTTAATGACTGCATTGCTTTGTGATAGCAGTTTTGCTCACAATAGTGGTTGTAAATTGAGGACCACCTGCATGCACTATTTTTACTGGCAGAGCCAGTAGAAATGTCATTTGGTATAGCCCTTGAACTGTGCCTCAAGCAGCCCTATCAACCCTCTACATAGCTCTTATATATTATTCTAACCAGAATATTTTAGCTTATTCAACTAGCCATAATTAAAACAAGCCTCACTTAATGCAACATGTGACAACTCCTCATCCTCATCCTCGACATCCAGCCTTTCTGTCCACAGGAAAGCCAGGACAAAAAACTAAACAGATAAGGAGAGTTTTTGTCTTAAGTTTCATTTCTCTGGATCTATGGAATTTTCCTTAAAAAGTCAAGAGTAATTTATGAAACACAGAACACATAGCCAATTTCTGAAATCTACTTTCGCTATCAATTTCATTTGTATAATCTTGAACTAAATTTTTCCATTGGTTTTGGTTTACACATTTAAATTACATATCCAATTTTACTAAACACTTAGGAAGGAAAACATAAGCATTTTATGTTGGCAAAATTGTCAAAAAAATATAAACAGGAAAGCAAGATACTTTGGAATGCATTTATTGAGAGTGAAATTGGACTTACAAAGTACACTAGAACAGTGGAAAATATAAAAGGCAGATTGTCGAATTGTCACTGAGACTAGATTCCCATCCTTTATCACAAGCTGCTGCAATTATCTACAAACCCAGCCTAACTCTATGCCCTCATTTTCTACTCTACTAGAGTTACCATAGCTAGACTTCAAAACTTCAGATGACCAATGGATGGCAGCATAATGGAACAGATGGGCTAATTCTTTGCTGCCATCTAGTAGTTACCTATACTTTTTACCACTTAGATATCAGCACAGTGGTCCCCTATTGTTCCAGCTCAGTGGACCAGTGGAGGCAGTAATGGGGGGGGGGAGGGAGGAAGGGGTTGGTTTCACACACGTACTACTTTCACAAATGCAGCTTTGCGCACATATTTGTGTGCATCCTTGCCAACCACTTCCATGGCCTGGTTCTGAACATGCTGCGGCCTGATGCTGGGCCATGGACTGGTGTTTGGGGACCCCTGCATAACATGTATAAGCAAGATTGAGCCCACAAAGGGACCAATCTGCTATAAAAATAAGTTCTCACTGGGGCTAGACTAACACTCAAAATGCTGTCTATTAGTTCCAATATAATCCTTCAAGTATAACTTTTGATACTTGCAATGCTCACAGATGCCTTTTTTTTTTCTCTAGCTGAGGCAAAGGTTTCCTTCATATTTATGTTTATCTCATTTTGTGAACAGTCTCGCCGTATTTTAAGTATCCATACAACTAATGATTTGCAAATTGAAACAGTTTTATCATTTGTACAAATGAATACAATGCAGCACATAATTCTAATAAAAGTCCCCTGGGATGCAAATAAAAGAATAAGTACATTATAGTCTTTTAAAAGACAGGACATAACAGGTACTCTCAGCTATGCAGCAGAAAATAGAGCAAGATCCGTTTTGGTCTACAGAATCTTTTAATGGTTATGTTATCAAATCTTTTAGTCTGTACTTACTGTATTAACACACAAAGAGGTCTTTCATTAGCTGCTTTCTTTATGAGAAAGGTCAGTGGAGAGTAAATGATATGTTACCCTTTGAAAGCCAGAATTACTAATGAAACTAGTTAGAGACTCCCTTTGCATTCTCTGTTGCTTCAATTTTCTTGGTGCATTCTTACATTTTGATGTGCAAATGATACACAACCAGTCAACTAGAAAGAAATAGGGTTGAGAGTGAGAGTACCATGAAAGACTACCAGAAAGAAGTTTAAGATCATTTCTACAGAAACTGATTTCACAAGAATGGGAATGGGAATCTTAACACTTGCTTTGTTATAAGTTGTGCGATCAAATAAAAATTAATGGATGGATAAAGAAATTTGAATGAATGGGAAAGAGTTTCCACCCTAATCTCTTGTCTTGAGCTATGTCTACTGATTAAGAAATACAAATGTCCCTTTGGATCAACAAGAGATAAACCCAGAATTTCAATTCACATTTCATGTTAGAGATTCTGTTCAGCAACACTTTCTTTTCTGAAGTGGATATATTCCAGAGGTAGCATACTACAAATCCATCATCTTCAACAAGCAAGATGTTAATCTGCTGGTAGAGAATGAGATTATCTAAGGGTTATGATCAGATGGAGAAAGTTAAGGTATATAATAGGCATGCTACCAGTTTTTCATTCAATGGTTTTTAGAAATAATTGTTGGATTAGAAGAGTTTATATGTGTGTGGATATACTGATGCAAATTTGGTGCAGTTATTAGAGTGGGGCTAGAAAAGCTCAAATTCCACAATCCAGTTTGATGTAAATTCCAGCCAGTTAGTATTTACTGTATGTAGTCAGTAAAATTGTTGATGTGAAGATAATGCAAGGAGACTGGAATCATGAACTAAGTGAAATAAAAGCAGTGATAAGAGTAAATTTAATAGTACAACATGAAAGAAGCTATCAGATACAAATCCAGTCATTAATGACAATTATATGAAGCATGTGTTCTTTCTACTATTCTATATCTGCACCCATCTTTTCAACTTGACCTATGGAATCACTAATTTTCATCAATATTCAAAGATGGCTATTTAACTTTCATAATTATATAAGTATATGTGCTCATGACAGATGCTGAAGAAGCTGTTGATGAATTCTATGGAAGAACGTAACAAATAATTAGATCAAGCACCAAAAAAGTATGTTTTAGTACTTATTGGTGACATTAATGCAAGTCAGCGAGAAACCTGTATGGAAAACATATGGAAAATCTGGATTGAGAACTCCTAATTATGAAAAGGTTTGACTGATATATTTCTGTATTTAAAATGAGTTGTGGCTCATGAATCATTTTTAATTTTAAATCTTTTTTTCAATTTTTAAATCTTTTTCAATTTCTTTTTCAATATTTTTAAAATTATTTTTAATAAATATTTTTAATAAAAATTAATTAAAAATGGAAAAAAACAGCTTACTTATTTTAATTCTTTTAAAAAAATTAAATTCTTAATGATCTGAGAGAAAAATAATAATAAACCATGGCAAAAAAAGACAGATACTTCAAACAGGGAAAAGACAGAACAAAAGGCCAAGAACTCTTATAAGCTATTGTAAAATGACACTTCGCAACAGGAAAAATATTTGTAATCTTTTAACAAACAAACAAAGAAAAAGAGTCATGGAAAAAAAGAAAATAGAGAGTGACACTATAGTGCCATGATGGCAAACCTATGGCATGGGTGCCACAGGTGGCACGCAGAGCCCTTTCTGTGGGCACGCGAGCTGTTGCCCAGCTCAGCCCCACCGCATATGTGCGTGCATTTCCCACCAGCGAGCTGATTTTCAGGTCTCTACTGCACATACGGGAGACGTGCACGCATGCCAGGAGGAGGAGATCACGCACATGCGCTGGGGTAGCACAGGGGGTACAGAGCACCCCCATGCTCCTTTTTTGGTCCCCGGAGGCTTCAGGGAGGCCTGCTAGGCCGAAAACAGGGTGTGGGGTCAAATGCATGCACAGGGGGAGAGGGGGGTTATGCACAAATGTGCAGGGGAGCAGGGTGCATTGCATTGTGGGCACACACACGATTTGGGCACGCGAGGACAAAAAGGTCAGCCATCACTGCTATAGTGACTTGCAAAGTGATTCATATGTTTCAGCTTATGCCCACAGAAGACTCAAACTATGTAAGTATCAAGTGTAAATTACTTGAATTACTAGTACAAAAAGGGTCTAGAGGCAACTCTAGTTACTCTGAAACTCAATGAACAAATCCCAACCTAAACAAGGAGAGTATACCTGGTATGATTCTGGAAAAGATAATAAAAAAACAGATTTTATTTCATTCTTTGATAGAGTGACTAAATTAGTAGACCAGCAAAATGCTGAGGACATAGTATACTTAGATTTTAGTAAGGCATTTGACAAGTAGACCACAACCTACTACTTGGTAAACTAGAAAAATGTGGGATAGACAGCATCGCCATCAGATGAATTTTTAATGGTTGAAACCATACTCAAGGAGTAGTCCTTAAATGGTACTACATCTATATGACGGAAGGAAGCAGTGGGGTACCCTAAGGTTCTGTCTTAGGCCCAGTGCTCTTCAATATCTTCATAAATGACTTTGATGAGGGAATAGAAGGGGAACTCATTAAATTTGTAGATGATACTAAGGTGGCAGGAACAGCCAACACCCCAGAAGACAAGCTCAGGATGCAAAAAGATCTTTATAGACTTGAACAATGGGCCCTATCAAACAACATGCTATTTAATATGGAGAGAAGCAAGGTATTTACACTTAGGGAAGAAAAACCAAACGTACAGGTACAAATTAGGCAAAACCTGGTTCAGTCCTAGTGGATGATCACTTAAACATGAGCCAGCAGTATGCAGCAGTAGCCAAAGAAGCTAATACAATCCTTGGTTATATAAACGGAGGCATAGAATCAAAATCATGTAAGTATTAGTACTGCTTTATAAAGTCTTAATACAACCACACCTGGAATACTGCATTCACTTTTCATCACCACCTTACCAAAAAGATGTTGAGACTTTGGAAAAAGTGCAAAGAGTAACTAAGATAATTAAGGGCCTGGAGACAAAAACATATAAAGAACGGTTGCAGAAATTGGATATGGTCCATCTAGACAAAAGAGGGACATGAGGTGACATGATAGCAGTATTCCAGTATTTGAGAGGCTGCAAAAAAAAAAAAAAAAAAGAGGGGGTCAACTTATTTTCCAAAGCACCAGAAGGCAAGACAAGAAACAATGGATGTAAACTACTCAAGGAGAGAAGCAACCTGGAATTAACAAGAAACTTCCTAACAGTGAGGACAATTCCTTGCTGTAAGGAATTGTCTTCACTGCAGAGGTGAATTTCAATTTTTTTACTACCTATTATGTGGGTGTGGCCTATTTTGTGGGCATGGCTTAGTGATCATGTGACTGGATGGGTGTGGCCAACTTGATGTCACTCACCAGGAGATGTCATGGATTGGGTAAAATATGGTGAAGCTCACTTAACAATGCTGTTGCTTAGCAACCAAAATTTTGGGCTCAATTGTAGTCATAAGTCAAGGACTATCTCTGCCTTCCTCTGCATGGCACCCTAGTAAACTCTTTCTCCTTTCTGGCAATTTTGTTAGAGGTACCAAAATAATCCAGACAATGTAAGGTTTCCTGCTGCAGCAGGGGGTTGGACTAGATGACCTCTGAGTAGCCCTAAATTGCTGTGCTGCCTTTCTTTCTTTCTTTCTTTCTTTCTTTCTTTCTTTCTTTCTTTCTTTCTTTCTTTCTTTCTTTCTTTCTTTCTTTCTTCTTTCTTTCTTTCCTCTATGGGAAGCAACCAACCCTCCCCCCCAAAATAAAATATTACTCCCAGAAAGGCTCATTCCACATGCCTGCCAGATAGCTAATGAGATAATGAGCCTATAGAAAGTTTGGCTCCATTCACAAGCAGGGAATGATGCAAACCCTTTTAGAAACACAAAGCCCATATTGCACAAATCCCACAACTTCAAAAACATAGAACCATATAAAAACCCTACCTTTTATCCAGTTTGTTGTTCAGTTAACCCGGAAACAAACTGCTGAATGTCACTTTGAAAACTTCCTTTTGAGCAGCTTTTCAATTTAAAGCAGGTTTCAATTTAAAGTTAGCAGCATTAAGACTTGTGGACTTCAACTCCCAAAATTTCACAGCCAGGCATGCTCAATTCCGATTTAAAGCAACAGCATTTTTTTTCTACTTTGCTGAATCCTGGTTAAAAAGTGAGGTTCCTTTTTTCTTTTTATTTCTTTCTCTTTCTCCCTTCCCTTCCTCCCTCTTTCCCCTCTCTTTTTTAGTTTTAAAACCTCTTTTCCCTTGCCTGAACTGGCAGGGAAAAAGGGCTTTAAAAAAAAAGCTTCTGACAGAGGTTCAGGGGCGTGGCCAAGCCACCATTACTACAGGTCCGGTGCAGTATGTCAGATTTTCACTACCTCTTCTGACGTACCGGACAAACCGGGAGGAACCCATCTCTGCCTCACTGTTGTAGAATAGCTTGCCTTCAGAAGTTGTAGGTGCTTCATCACTGGAGGCTTTTAAGAAAAGACTGAATAGCCACCAATCTGCAATGGTATAGGGTCTCCTGTTTGAGCAGGGGGTTGGGCTAAAAGAGGTCCAAGTTTATGTAACATCAGATGGAAAAAAATCTACATTAAATTGCAAAACAGTGCTGGGGGCTCACTGTGGTTCAGATTAAAAGCTGGAATTCCAGAAATTGTCATCTGACTGAAAAAGATTAGAAAATATCTCATCCAAATGAAATATGACTTAAAATCTATTTCAATATATTTCTAACCTCAATTTTATATTTTCTCAAAGGTTTATAACTAGTGGATAGAAAACACAAGGAATTGTGGGAGCTAAAATTATTTAGCTGGAAATCACATGACAAGAGTCAGAAGGAAATGAAGAACACACCAGCGATCAAAGAAAGCCATAGAAATAACTAAAGGAATAAGACTAGCAAAAGCCAGATGAGACCTAGGAAATCTAGATAACTTAATTTAAACTTCCAACAACAACAAAAAGTGAAGGGAGGTAGATCTAATCAGATTGGAAAGAACAAGGAATCTGTTTTAGAAAAATAGGAAAATAAAATAGAATATGAATGTTCCAATCCTATGTAAATGTCATAAAGAGCAAGACGTCAACAATAGAACATAATGGGGGGGGGGGAGAGAAACTCTCTGGTAAATAATATACTGAAAATATTCACCAAAAAGTAGATAACATTGCATTCCACGTGAAACGTGAAAAATAACCTTTGGCATTTGAGGTGGAAGTTATATGGGTCATGAAATGGTTATCAAATAGGAAAGCTCCTAGAATGAATGAAATATTTTAAGATTTAAAATTTATCATTTTAAGATGGCTGGTGATGACATAATAAAGATCATGATAGCCCTTTGCCAGTGGTGGGATTCAGCTGGTGGACACTGCTTCCATAGAACCGGTATTTAATTTTTTTGTTCAGTTCAGCGAACCGGTTGTGATAAATCTGTGTTTTCTGGAACATGTCTAATTTTCGTTCCACTTCCTTCCAGGCAGGAAAAAAACCCCAAAACAAACCCTCCCCAAAAGTCCAAGAGAGGAGTGACAGAAACCAAACAGAGATGCGGCACCTTTGATCACATCAGCAGCAGAGCACATTTTATTGATGTGCCCTGTTCTTTTCAAAACAAG
This sequence comes from Natrix helvetica, assembly GCF_964273705.1. Taxonomy (NCBI): domain Eukaryota; kingdom Metazoa; phylum Chordata; class Lepidosauria; order Squamata; family Natricidae; genus Natrix; species Natrix helvetica. The sequence goes on along the minus strand of NC_138549.1, from coordinate 48,166,738 downwards.
TCAGCCTGGACTGATTCAAGCTGGCCACCCTCCCTCCTTGTTTGTTGCTCATTCATTTTCACCAGCCCACAGTGAAAAAATGCTGTTTTCTTTTTGGACTTCGGAATTCTACCAGGGAGCACTCACGGCACAGCAATAAGAAGCAAGAGGGGAAAGAAAAGGCTAGGAGAATTATTTAATCACGAAAGCAACACAGCCAGATAACCTGTATGAGTGTCTTTATTGGCACCAACTTTGCCCCCAATGTCCCTTTTTACTCTCCGGTCTGAAGAAAAGCTTTTCCACAAACCTGCAGATACTCCAGTTTAAATGTTGTAAACAGATTGACTGCAATCAATCACTCCAGCAGGGTAAGATAATGAGTCCCAGAAACGAAGAATAATTCCAGCAAGATGAGATAAGCACACAGAAAGATGGATATAATTCAAACAGTCCGGAAGAATGCCAGGAACGCAGGCCACAACTCTCAACACAATAGGAATTCAGCATTTGTTCCTAACAAACGCCCCTCCCAACTGCCTCTCCTTTAAACTCCATCCCCAGGTGTGCCATGTGAAGGGAATCAGGGGCCTTTCCTTCCTCGTAAGCCACACAACCCACATTTTTCTCTTCTGTGTTCTTCCCTACATACCCTAAGATGAGGAGAGGAGAGGGTGGGCCTTGATCTTCACCTTTCCCTTGTTCTACCTGTTCCCTGCACTGCCCAGCCTGACTTTGCCCTTCCCCAGTTTCCTCCACAGCCAACGGAGCCACTCTCCTGCTCTCTGTCAGCTGTTCATCTTCCATCTCAGTCAGACTCTGACAGGGGCATAACAGTGAACTTCTACGTGGAACACACATTCCGACAGAAGTGAATTCAATGAGATCAACTAGATTCCACTCACATCCCACCTGGTGACTGATTAGCCGTTCCTGCAGGATTCGCATAATCTATCATTGTACGTTGGGGTCCACCTCCCTTCTAACCTGGCTGTGTTCAATCCTGGAGTAAAAATGCCGCTCACAGGGTTTGGGGTTAGGCTGATGCTTCCCCCCCGCCCGTCCCCTTTTTTTGAAAAAAATGAAAAGTTTGAAGAATGATTTTTCTTTCACCAAAAAGACAATTGGAAACCATGAGGGTAGAGCTGGCACAGAATGGAAGAATTCTACTTGACTGAGATTGGCAAAATCCTACTGACCTTGTGCAGAATTCAAAGGATTATCGCTCCTTTGAGCTATAAATTATAAATACTTCAGGTTTAAATACCAGGCAGGTAAGGGGGTTCATATAGGGTCTTCGTTAGTTTCCCCTAATGAATATAATACAGGTAGACTTATAACAATTCATTTAGTGATGATTAGTGACGATTCAAAGTTACAATGGCCGTCACTGAAAAGTGACTTCACAAATATCATTTTTATACTTAAAATGGTCATTAGGGTAGAGAACCAGTTGATAAAATTTTTGAATCCCACCACTGCCCTCTGCCAACATCAGAGATTGTTGATATAATAAAATTAAACTTCTAGTTGGCTTCTGTAGGTGAAATAGACATTGAGGTGCAGACTCAGCCTTTAAGCAGCACGATGTCTTGGCCTGACTGTATTGTTATAATAATAATAATAATAATAATAATAATAATAATAATAATAATAATAATAATAATAATAATAATAATAATAATAATAATAATAATAATAATAATAATAGCATTTCTCCAATAGTTTTTAATAAATCAAATAAATCAAAAATAAATCAAATGGAGCTATTTCTAGCTATAGGTCTAGTAGCGAAAGATATTTTCAGGGGAAGGGTATTTTCAGGATATCTCAGATATCTCCATTTCAAGAACAAAATTTTCACAAATTAGCCCAGGAAGCTCAAAGGCAACAAAAGTAGTGCTCCTAGATCTGGGCTGCAAAAATTTCAACCACCGCAAATAAACAAAGAAGCAATATGATTTGGTGACATCTGGTGGTCTGGATTTCTGCAGCCCAGATCTTCTATCCTAAATCAAGAACTTGAAAAATTGCTTCTTCACAAAAAGCATGAATAGGATAAAAGCATATGTCTGCCACTGAAACCTTTATAGAAATAAATGTTAACATAAATGTAAATTATAGAATCATTTTGAATCAGCAGTCGATGATACATATTTTCAGTTTTCCATAGTAGCAAATCTAATGAAATTCAACATTTAAATGGAGGAGGCTGGAGATGGATGGGTATTTTTTTTTCATACCATTTTCCTGATTGAAATATCTTTTCTCAAATTACAGGTAGTCCTTAACTTACAATCACAATTGAGCCCAAAATGTAAGTTGCTAAGGAAGACATTTGTTAAGTGAGTTTTTCCCCATTTTATCACCTTTCTTGCCACAGTTGTTAAGTGAATCACTGCAGATAACTTAGTAACACAGCTGTTAAGTGAATCTGGTTTCCCCATTGACTTTGCTTGTCAGAAGATCATAAAAGATGATTATGTGACCCTGGGAGACCGCCATGGTCATAAATATGCGTCAGTTGCCAAGCATTTTAATTTTGATCGTGTGACCATAGAGATGCTGCAACAAACATGTGTGAAAAACAGTGATAAATCACTGTTTTCAATGCCATTGTAACTTTGAGTGGTCAAGGGAATTACAGGACCAGTGTAATTTAGAACAGGACAATAGTCTAGGTAAGGAATCTTCCCTCTCAGATTCCCATTGTTCTTCCCCAATCAAATTATTTCTCCTTCCTCTCACCTATCTTTACTTAGAGAATAAGATGCTGTTTGACCCTAAAGCAAGACCCAAAACAAAATGTATGATATGTACAAAGTTATTTGAATTTATGTTTCCTAAACAACCTTCCCACTCTGATGAGCTACTATTTCTCTAGAAGGCAACTTGTAGAGCTTTTCCTAGTATTCAGCTTACTGTATCTTGATTACCTTGGGACATTGTGAAACCACCAGCTGTAAAGCATTTGCCTTTGATCTCTCTAACTCAGTGTTTCTCAAACTTGGTGACTTTAAGTCCTGTGGACTTCAACTCCCAGAATCCCCCAGCCAGCACAGCTGGCTGGGGGATTCTGGGAGTTGAAGTCCACAGGACTTAAAGTCGCCAAGTTTGAGAAACACTGCTCTAACTCTTCTCATAGCTGAGAGACAGCTGTTTCTAACCACTGCCTTCAACCTTACTTGGCCTATTAATTCAACTATTATGGAGGTGACCTTTAACTTTTGACCTTTGCTTACGTTTCAAGTTTCCAATTGGCTTCCTGCCTGTGATTAAAGGATGACTGTTTATGGGAAAGCAGTGGATCTACTATTTATTATTCTGCTAATTGTGTATAACTTCTTTGGACTGTAATGGATATGTTCATGTACACACTACTGGCCTTTCCAAACTTGATAGTCACCATGTGGCATAACATTTACAACAATGGGATATAATACTAACATGACAACTGTGGAATGTTATAGCCTTAAAGAGCAGCTTTAAAGTGGTCTCTGGGGTTCTCCTGAAATTCTACTTTTCAATTATTAAACTGTATTTTTAAAGGGTTAAAAGCAATTTTAATTTAAAAAAATGATAACCTTGCATTTTTAGTTAGAAATTCTTACTAAGTGTGTCATTTTATTTTAAAATCTGTATTTATAGCATGCTTGGCCACAAAATAACATTACTATAACAAAGGCCAACAATGCAAGATAATCCGTTTGCTGTTTTTCTAATTTTTGGAGAGAGTTTGTTTTATTATTATATTCTTTTCTGAAAGCTCATTTGTCAACATCTGTCTCAATATTTTAATACCAAATTGGAAAGAATTCCTCATAGAAGGAAGAAGTGGCCAGATCAGCTAGAGCATTGTCAGTTCCCAAACTGGCACCCTCTGGTAGTCTGACTATAGCACCCATCATTCCCGTCCAGCATGATAAATAACTATTCCTGCTAGGAACTATGGATGTTAATAAGGGAAGTGTTATACTATAAATAACAACAAGAGCAGTGGTGGTTGCTACCAGTGTTACTACTGGTTTGCTGAGAGTGCGCTTTGCGCGCGTGGCTCCCATTTGGTCTGTCACTCTGGTACGCTGCTTCCACCAGCAAACAGGATTGCCTGGATGGGCCACAGCAAGTTTGCCTCTCCTCTCTTCTCCTCCTCCCTGCTCTGCTCTCTCACTGTCTTGTGTCTTCGTTGCCTGCCGTTGTTGCGCTGCCCTCAGTCTGCTGGCCTCTCCTCCCCACAGCTGATTTTCCTTCCTGCTCTGCAGATGGCCCCACTCAATCACCAGCTTGCCTCTTTGTTCTCTGCCAGTTGATTTTGCTGCCCACAGTCGGTTTGCCTCTCCACTCACCTCCTTTCAATGGGCCTCTGGTCTCTTGGGTAGGCCTCTTGGGTGAAACTGGACTTCTCTCTCTCCTAATTTCTCCAATCTTCCTCAACAATCTTTGTTTAAAAAATATTTTCCACAGAGCAAAGAGTTTGTTATTCAGTAAAAGGAGCCTTCCTATTATATGAAAAATATAATACTGAATAAAAAAGCTGTAAGAATATTTCTTCAAACCAATGGACACATGCCTACATAGGAAAATCAGAAATGAGGAAAACAGTGGTATGATGTCAGCAAGACAAAGAGTTAATAGAATTCAGGTAGACCTTGACTTATGATTGGTTTAGTAACCTTTTGAAATTATGATGGACCCCCATCCCTGAAGCTGTTTATGACTCATTTTTGAAGTTACAAAGGCTGCACATATATACCTCCATAGTCACATGACCACATTTTTTACTCTTGGCAATTGGTCACCTTTATGGCTGTTTGCAGCATTGTGCAATCGTATGATTGTGATTTGTGATTTTTTTTTTTTTTGCTGGTTTCCAGTGTTTACTTCCAGTTTCTAGCAAAAAATGCCCATTGGGGAAAATGATTCACTTACTGATCACAGCATTTGCTTAACAACCATAGTATTTGATGGCTGCTGCATTTACTTATGATCATGGTGTTTGCTTAACAATGCTGCAAACCATGTCAGAAAATTGGATTTGGTTGTAAAGACTTATGATTGTAATTCCAGCCTCAATTATGGTCATAAGTTGAGGACTATCTATTTGTGTATACACACACACACACCGACAGAACTTGAATATCTGTTAAAGCAAAACAGAAAACAGAGGGAAATAGAATATAGTTTGCTGGATAGTTGGGCTGGTTTACTCACATCCTGAACAGTGGTGGGATTCAATTTTTTTTACTACCAGTTCTGTGGATGTGGCAGGGGAAGGATACTGTAAAATCTCCATTCCCTCCCCAGTCCAGGAAAAGGTTATTGCAAAAATCCCCATTTCCTTGGGATCAACTGGGACTCAGGAGGCAGAGAATAGATGGGGGTGGGGCCAGTCAGAGGTGGTATTAACCGGTTTTCCAAACTAGTCAAAATTTCCGCTACCGGTTCTCCAGAACTGGTCAGAACCTGCTAAATACCACCTCTGTTCTTGAGCCAAAATTCTTCATCTACACCAGAGATGGGGAAAGATGGTCCCTTTATGACTTGTTGACTTCAATTCCCAGAATTCCTGAGCTAGCATGCTCAGTCCACTAATCATAAAAGGGCCACTGTTCTACCACCCCTGATCTACATAGTCTTTCCATTCCCTAGCCTTTAGTAGTATCCAACTATTGTTTTTTCCAACCTTCCTGTGGTTACAAGGGTTCACATAAGCCAGGGGTGTCCAAACTTGGCAACTTTAAGACTTGTGGACTTCAACTCCCAGAATTCCCCAGCCAGCTGCTGGCTGGGGAATTCTGGGAGTTGAAGTCCACAAGTCTTAAGGTTGCCAAGTTTGGACACCCCTGACATAGGCTGTTTCAATTTGCAGCCCAGGTGGTATCTATGCTTCGGAGGCCCAATGACAAGTTTCTTCTCTTCCAAATGATGAATTGTCCTTCTTCAATCATTAGTTTTCAGCTACTGAAAGCTGATCTGCTGTTGCTTCTGAAATTAAGAAAAACATTAGAAATATGATATATTCGACGTTGTAATTTGGGGAAACCACCTTCAATCAACATATTAGTACTAAAATGAAAAGAAAGTAAATGTTTGTGTTGCATTCAGTTACAGAGAAATAGGGAGTCTGGATATATATGTGGGGAGGGGCAGAGAGAACCTAAACCGATTTCAGAAGGGTAAATTGCTCGTTCCGTGGCCTTCATGAGCTCTTATGTTCACATATGCTTCTTCTCCACACTAGGTGGTCATAAACGATCTTGGACTTTCTTACCACTGATATGGAAAGGAAAACTTAAATGCCTTGAACATTTTCCTTATACTCTAGAACAGTATAATTAAAATCATTCTTGCTAGTAAAAGAAAACAACTGGATTCCACTGTCTTTTCTGCAAGGCTGTGCTTTTTGGAGGGCATATCTATATCTGAAAGACCCGCGGAAAATGCAATAGTGGATTAATAATACATTAGCTACCTACAAAAGTATACAATATAACAATAATAAATTATTCAAAGCTCATGCTTCAACTCACTAAGATGTTTATCTAGCATTGTTTTTCTATTGTTAATGGAAAATATATTACTCTGAGCAGACAGGAATGGCTAGTGAATTATAATTTTTTTTTGCAATGAACTGTCTTTGAATACTACCTTGAATAAATACAAGAGGGGTTTTTTGCCCCAGAAATAATGGGGAGGAACAGAAATGTTTTTAAGGAAAAGCAGTCTTCACTGCAAGCAGGATTTAAGAAACCAAAGTAATCAACCAGAGGAACAGGACTATACTTCCTGTTCCAAATATAGTACCTCACTTTAAACATCATAGGACAGAGAAAAGGGGGGAATGAACCTCAGAAAGGGTTGGTAGTTCATTGCAACATCATTGCAAATTTTATAAATATTTTGGCGAAAGCCATTATGATGAGGATTGGTGTATGCCCATGTATCTTTAATTTCTTTAAATTTAACAACTATCAGAGTTTAGTTGTTTTTTGTTTTAAAAAAGCAATGACAAGATGCCAATTTGCCTGATTATTTCTTCTTGACATCCCATCTTCTGATAACAAGCTTCAACTCAGACAAATCTTACAGTATGCTCCCTAGTGATAATTACAGTGAGCTGAGTCTTTATCAGTGGCTATTTTGGAATGCTTGGCATTTTGGAATATTATTTGTCAATTTTATTTTGTTTTTTTCCTCCCTGGGAATTGATGCATCGTTTAATTTGGATATTTTACTTAGCTTCTTATACATTTTTATGCTTCTGTAGTTCGATTCGGTTAGTCAGCTTTCTGCAACTTCAAAGTTATGAGATCTGGGTTGCAAAAATTCATATGCTTACTAGGTAGCAGGGCAAAGATTTAGATTTTCTGTACCTCTTTACTATTATCTACTGGCAATCCAGATTTTGACAGCCGTGCCGAAATGCAAGTGTGGATATGTATGTATCTAGGTATAGCTTACACTAACTTAATTCAATTGATCAAGCTCTAGTCAACTTGATACAGTCCAAATGTGTTAAGAATACAACCCCATCATTCCAAGACAGCACAAGATCTGTATCCTGCGCAATATATTTTAAAGGAGCTAGGCTGGGAGATTATTTCTATATATTCAGTTGTAGAGTTACTCAAATATTTCTGTGGAAGAACTGTAGGACTGCATGGGTTAGCTCCACTTTGCTCTTTTCACAACAAAATGTGACAAAATGGATAACATAGTCAATTATTTCTTCTTGCTAAAGTATTAGAAATCTCCCTACAGCCCATCCTAAGGATTAAAGGTCACTCATTGTCTTCAAGTATAATCTACTTAACCAAGGTTTTTCACAAATCCTAATGGTGGTTCACTTAGTTGACATGTTGTTCATTCATCGTTTTCAAAGAGGACCTTGACATCTAATGAGTTGTGGGCTGTCCACAATATGCTGCAGGTGGCTGGTAAGGCATATATTGGCACAGAATGTTCTGCCACATTTCAGACAGACATGTGTGGGCAACATTATGGCAGCATTTGCAGTTCTTGCTTTGCGGAGTGCTCGCTTCTCTTGTGTTATGGTTGTCCTTCTATCTTCAAATGTCTGGCAGCCTTAGTGGATCAATGTGCGCCATGTTGATTGATCTTGTGCCAGAGTTTCCCAGGAGGTGGTGTCGATATCCAGGGACTTGAGAGAGGCTTTCAAATGAAATCAAATCAGACCTTTATTGTCAATGCATAACATGTGTACAGTGAAATTGAATGAGCCTCCCTTGGAGCAGCCCCCCAAGAAACACAGAATACTTCTCAATAACTCAATAAATAAAATGGGGAAAAAAGAATTTCCTAGACCCAAATAAGTAATAACTAGCACACATTCCCACACATGCATATACGTATATGAGTGTTGTGGCCACCAGCGGCCAGCAGAGCTGGCAGCAGATTTGGACAGTGAGGAGGTTGGGGAGGAACATGGGCCAGTCCAGGTGTTTGGGGAAGGCTCTGATGAGGGCTCTGTGTCAGAGGCGGGGGGGGGGGGAGCGAGCCATATACCAGTTATCAGCTGCCTTCAGAGTCAGGCATCAATGAGGCAGACGAACAGTTGGAGCCTGTTCCCAGTGTGGGCATGCACAGAGTTTCCAGACGAAGGAAACAGCTAAAGAACAGGGGTCAACTTGGGAATAAGGCCACAGGTGGACAATCAATGGCCCTCCCAGAGGAATTAAAAGAGGAGCGAAAGGGAAGTGGAGTTTGCAGGAAACATTTAGTTTGCTTAATTTGTTCATGACTCTCCGAGACTCCTTGCCAAGTTTTGCAGATATCAGCTTGTCAGGTCTCCAAGCCAGATAAGGTCGGTGACTGTAAATCCTCCCTTGAAAGACTTTGCTGGATGTGAATGAGCAGAATTAATAAAAGGGGTTTTAATACATTAATAAAAGCATATTAATAAAAGGGGTTTTTGTAGGGACAAGGATTTTGCTTCATGCTCTCGAGAAGCCTCAGTCAGAACCATGGGTGGGTGCATCCAGAATGTCTTTTTGCGAGTGGACAAGCGGAAGATGGTGTTGGTGATGATCAGATTGTGACCCACACATGTCTTCAGTAACCATTTCTGTTACATTTGCCAATTCCGTTTTTTCCAATGATGCCATCCCAAGCAGAGTGATCGGACCTTATTCTCACATTGAAATCACCAAGTAGTATCAGCCTTCATGGATGAGAGTAGGGATAGAGATCTTCATAAAACCTATCCTTTACTTTATCCAGATTCATCATCGAGTGTGCGTAGGCACCGATCAGTATGGCTTACTTTCCTCTCTGTAGTGGGAGATGCAGTGTCATGAGTCGGTCGTTCACACCTTTGGGGAAATTGGCAAGTTTGCAGACCAGATGATTCTTAACTGCAAAGCCAACTCCAGATTCATGGTGTTCATCATTGCTGTGTCCACACTAGAAGAATGTGTAACTGCCTCCTGTTTCTGTGAGTTGACCTTCATTGGCTAGACAGGTTTCACACAGTGCCGCAATATCAATATTAAAATTGTGAGGTCTCTGATGACCATGGCTGTTCTTCTTTCTGGTTGATCTGCTGATGGGTTGTTTTGAAGCGTGCGTATGTTCCATGTGCCAATAGTGAGTGGTGTCACTTTACATTTTATTTGAGGTTTTATTGTTCAACTGCATGGGATCGCCTCCAGCTGCCTCCAGCTGACCAGGGTTCTGTGAAGCACACAATGTTTAGGGCACCTTTTCTAGCTCCTTCCTCTTACTACAGAGGTGAGCAGTGTGGTTCTAAAGAAGGCTGTTCAGTCACTCAGGTAGATGCCGAATCCAATTGTTGCTCTGGTCAGCAAGGAGATGACCATTAGTTGTAAGCCGCCTATGTGCGGGTCCACAGCTACAGCTCCCAGTGTATCCACACCTGCTGCTTCATTGCTCGCCCCATCACCACAGAACTTTGAAGGTTTACAACAGTTGGCAGGGATGTCAATTGCACGTGAATTGGATTAAAGTGAGGGAAAGGTGCACATATTCAGTCCCACTGTCTCTTCCCAGATTCCATCTTGATCCATTAGCAGGACAAGAGTAGAGGCAGTTGGAGATGAGCTGGGCGCAGTGGTTGACCAGGGCGTCCTTCGTGTCTTGCCATGCTTTTAGCATACCATGTCACTTGCAGAGTCCGCCTTTATGACTGTTATCTTATTTTGGTAGGTTTCATCTGCTCAATCTGCCAGAAACTGTCTTTACATGTTCGGGATAGACACGTCCCTATCTCACCAAAGGTTAGTGACCCGACGGTTACCCTCAACCTGATTTGGCTAGCCTGTAGAAGCTGTTGCCTGGGATGTGGCCGCTGTGTATGCTACAGCTACTAGGAGCCACAGGTGGGAGATGAGTGACAGGTGGGGACCAAAGGTGGATGAGCTGCCCTTAGAAGCTGAGCTGTGTGACAGGTGGGGTGTATGGGGTGTTCAGGGAGGGGTAGCACCCCTGGTATGGGCGCATGCCACGTCCTTTAGTGTGACATAGAGAATCGAGCAATGTCTTAACTTTGCCAAATCCAGTCACTGCATAGATGTGAGTGAGCCAATGTGATGTGGCTCTGCTATCACACTCCTGTATAACCCTAGCAACATCTCCCTTCAACTTATTTCTGGCAGATTGTATTACACAACACCTTTAACCGGATTCCCTAACAGCCTAATGCATTTGTAGTACTTTGGTTTTCTTTTAAATAGTAAACCAAGCTTATACAAACCTAGAAAATAAGTTAATTCAGTAACTAAGTTGAGTTATGCAATAACCCAGACATATAATAGACTAAAATTTAAACTTGGAAAGGATTTTCTTTATACCATTCTCTTTATGCTAACAGATGGCCAGATGACTGTCAGACATTATTGTTGTCCTAAAATATCTATAGAATTCCTTGGTAGTCCATTCAGTCTTTTTCTGCTACTCAACAAGATATACAATCCTAATCCATTAAAGTATTAACTATATTTTAATTGGATATGGAAAGACACAGAGACACTGGATCCCACAACAAACAGTGTAAGGATTCTTTCATCATATATACTTGAATTTTTAATCTTATATTGTCCCCCATTTCCACATCTCCATAGTTTGGCTGAATGAATAGCCATCCTTGGAAATGTTTAATTAAGTATATATGAAACTAAGGATTTTCAAGTATATTTTTCGTTCAAGAAAGAATATTTCCAAAATCAAAAGTATTCCTATGTATTAAAAAAAACTTTTTGAGTTTGGTTTTGGTATTTGAACTGGAAAGAAAATAGCCAGAAATGGCAGAAATGTGGATTTACAGACGGCTGTTATGTATAAGTTGGGGTTGACAAAATTACAAATGAAGAAGTATCAGCCTCCTGGGAAAGCAAAGGGAAATCATCAAAGCCATTAAAAAGCGAAAGTTAGAATATTTTGGACATGTGATGCAACACCCAGAAAAATACAGCATCCTTCACTTAATCCTCCAGGGAAAGATTGAAGGCAAACGAGGTCCAGGCAGAAGAAGAACATCATGGCTTCAAAACCTAAGGGACTGGTTTGGACAAAACTCAGCAGCACTTTTTCATGCGGCTGTTGACAAAAATAGGATTGTCAACATGATCGCCAATGTCCAATGGCGGATATGGCACAAGAAGAAGAAGAATAGGGATCCATACAGATTTCCTAAGATATGGAATTTCTAAATCTGAATCTTTCCAGGTTTCTGTAGGCTGATAAAGCAAAATACAAAATCCAGAATAACAGAGTTGGACGGGACTTGGAGGTCTTCTAGTCCAACTCCCTGACCAAGCAGGAGACCCTATACCATTCCAGACAAAGAGCTGTCTACCCTCTTCTTTAAAATCTGTGTTGGAGCACCCATAACTTTTGAATGCAACCCGTTCCAATGATTAATTGCTCTCCCTGTCAGGAAATTTCTCCATAAGTTGGATCTCCCTTTGATAAATTTCTAACAATTCCTTCTTGTCTTGTCTTCATGTGCTTTGGAGAATATGTTGCTCCTCTCTGCTTTGTGACAGCCTCTCAAATATTGGAAGATTGCTATCATGTCATCCCTAATCCTCTTCCTAAAACTAGACATACCCAGCTCCTGCAACTGCTCATCATGTTTTAACCTCCAGCCTCCTAATCAGAAGTGGGTTCCTACGGGTTCGGAGTGGTTCTTCTGAACCGGTAGTGCTGGCTCCAAACAGAGAGAGAACTGATTCTCTGTTTTTGTTAAAGAGGGTCTACCTGTCCGCCCCTGGGTTATATTTATCTTTATTCCAGCTTCCGAAGCCCAGCTTGAATTGCCGCTCCTCAGCTGTTTTCCCTTTTTTTAAAACTAATTTTTGCTCAACTGCACACACATGCACAGTGAATTGGTAGTAAACCACTTCACCACTGCTCCTAATCATCTTTGTCCTCTGCACTCTTTCCAGAGTCTTAACATCTTTTTGTATCATGGTGACCAGAACCGAACACAATACTCCAAGTATGGTTTTATCAAGGCAGTATATAGCAGTACTTAAACTTCACACGATCCTGATACTATTCATCTGCTGATGCAGCTTAGGATATGATTAGCAATATAAGAAGGGCTCGGGTTTTAAAGACACTTTGTCCTGGACACAACCAAGTCTAATAAAGGCACAAGACAGATAAAGAATATAGAATTATGTTTCAATATATAATAAATATTTGAACAGAAGACTAGGCACTTAACAGCAATATCTACACCTAGTAAATGCCCAGTCATCTTGTGATGAGATGAGCAGCAAGCAAATTTAATCAATCAATCAATCTGCAAATGGTACCATCACTTTAAAATTGCCCTTGCGCTGTTCCTAAAGTCTGTCTATAAATATGAATTACTAGGTCCAAAACAGATTTTCACAGCTAATAACCACTTTCAGTCATTTCATACTGGATACATGAATGCCCATTAGTCCAAAGCAAAAAGATTTTTTAGCACTGGTGCATAAAAGGGCTTTTCATTCAAATATGCAGTGACGTGCAGTCAGGTGAGGCAAGTGAGGCATAGCCTCACCACTCTCATCATGAAAAAAAAAAAGTAAAAGGAAAAAGCTGAGCAAGTTGCTGCCTCACCGTGGATGACTGCTTAACCTCACTGGTGCTCTCCCTCCCCAAGTGTAGTGACTTCCTCCCCAAGCCCCCATTCATTTCTCTCTCACACACACACAGCTGGATAAAACTATATAAAAATCTAGCCCAGCTTCACTGATTACAAGTTTGAAAAGGCAACGTGGCTCCACCTGCAATCAAACTACACTTGAGGAGGGAGAGCACAAGCGAGCACTGAGGAGACCACAGGAGGAGGCAGGAAGCCAGGCAAAGAGCCATGCTGTAGTACACACACTTCCCCCCAGCCTCTTTCTTTTGGAAGGCTCGGCTCGGCTCCCCTCCGGCTTCTCTGCCTCTCCTCTCACCCCAGCCTGCCAGCAGGAGGTGGTGGGTGGGCTTTATTGTGTTCCAGGCATTTCCCACCCAGACAGCAGGCTGCATTTGCAATGGTGGAGGTGTTTGGGAAAGGCAGCAGGGGAATGGGGGGGGGATGGCAGAGGAGCTGCTTTCAAGCCACTGGAAAAGATATCCAATCCAACTTTTGTGTGTGTGTGTGTTTGTTTGAGAGTGAGTGAGAGAGGGAAGGGGTAGGAGAGATAGTCCAATCCAACTTCTGTGTGTGTGTGTGTGTGTGTGTTTCAGAGAGGGGGAGGAAGGGAGAGAGGGAGGAAGGAGGGGAAGGAGAAGAAAAAGAAAAAGAAAGAAGGAGCAAAGGAGAAAAACAAATGCTGTCGCTTTAAATTGGAACTGAGCATGCCTGGTTGTGGAATTCTGGGAGTTGAAGTCCACAAGTCTAAAAATATTTGAAACCCAGCACTGTGTCAGTGCCTCACCAGTCATAAACCTCACCGCACGTCACTGCAAATATGGATATGCAAGTCAATTACTTGAAAACGGGATTCTTGATATGTGGTTTAACCTTGGAATTCCCAATGTGGTACTGTGTTTCCCAAAAAATAAGACAGGGTCTTATTCCCCCCCCCCAAATAGGTTTTGGCTTTATTTTTGGCTTTATTAAAGCCAAGCTTTACTTTATTGCTTGGCCTTATTTTCAGGGAGGTCTTATTATATTTGAGGTGCAGGAGGTGGCGAGCGTGGTCACCTCATGGCTGCTGCTGTGTTGCAATATTTTCGGGGAGGGCTTATTTTGGGGGGAGGATTTATTTTAGTGCATGTGCTCAAAAGCCCAATTGGGCTTATTATCCAGAGAGTCTTATTTTTGGGTAAACAGGGTAGTCATGAATTTCTTTCTTGGCATGCAGCTTTCTTATTGAATTGACTTTTTAAATGCTTTTTGAAGACGGTTTTAATGAAATAAAAAAGGTAGGAAGCTAGCACAATAAATATATTAGTCTCTAACATCCTGATTTTTTTAGCAATACCTTGGGGCCCTAAAACTAAATTTAGAAAATAAAAATGGAAGATGGTTAGAAATGTAGCAACAAACCCACAGAAAAGACAATATGCAGGGAGATGAAATACTAAGAAGTGTCCCGAGGTCTTAGCAAATAGCAAAAATTGTATATCATCCCCCCCCCCCCCCCAGTAAGGATGTTTCACAACAAATTTCCATTATGGCATTTTGGGAAATTACTTATGACATGCTCACATGCTCTCAACATTCAAAATAAAATTTGCTTATTCTAAATCCTATCCAAATGTGTTTTTTAAACAATTGTATTCTGTCATGCATATCTGTCTCATTCCATATTACTATGGATATCAAATATGCAGAATATTTCAGATATGCTCAGAGATTTGTATTTATTTCAGTAAAGCAATCCATGGAGCTAATCTGTTATAAACTGTGTGTCAAAGTTCACATTTATTTAGGGAGTTGGAGCTGATTCATATATATATGGCTATAGTCTCAGTTTGGGGGCAAAGGTTGCCATAAACTACAGGCAAACCAGTTTTGTGCTTTATTCCTATTTCTAAATTTCTGCATTTATTTTACAACCAAACTCAAAAGTGACACCTGAAATCAGATCATGTTCTAGCCCACACATTGTCCAAAATGTGTTCATGTTTTCCGCAGATCAAGGTTTTTACAAAGTTATTCGTATAAGGTTAGGGAATGCTAGAATTTAGGTCACACTTCAAAGAACAGCACTTTTCTTTCATAGAAAAAAAGGAAAACATATATCTTCTTCAAAAAGTTGTTATTTCCCTGCCTGCATCCAAACATGTAGATTGACTACACAATTTCAGAAGAAAAGAAATCCTTGAGATGAGAGTGAAAACCTTGCTTTCAATCGGAGGGATGATCATATAGGTAATGTGGGACATAAAATACCCAAAGATGTGCTAAAATGTGGTAGGCAAACTATAATAGGAAAAATCTAGTAATAGAGATTTAAATACCGTAAAAATGAATATAATTGGATGTAAAAGACACTCAAAAATCTCATTTATTATTTCTTTTATTTATACAAAATTGGTCCTACTCCAACAGTGAGAAGTACATCACAAAGCAAAGAACAATTAAATCAGTTTAAATTAAAATAAGAAAACAATCAGTTAAATAAAGTGGCAAAAATAGTATCCTTAAACCACAATAAACTGTTTATAATATCTAGTAGATGTCAAACTGCAGCAGTCCCAGCTAATCCAAAGGGTGGTGCCTTTATCTAATGTTAATTTACATGTACATTTAATCTAGCATAATTATGTTCCATAGGTTGGGAAACAGCATAATTATTCAATAGGTTACCATATATTAGGGCTATGCAAGCTTTGAAAATTGTTTTAGAAAAAGGAAAGAAAAATTAATATCAAGCTTGAAACTATAAAACCTCATACTGATTTTTAGATTCTGCTTCTCTGTGTGGCATTAATTCGACTACTTAAGTATATACTTATTTCAAGAATTTTAGTCATAATCTAGAAAATAATAGATTTTTTTAAAGTTTAGATACTCTATTTCGGGGGTGGCGAACATGCGGCTCGCGGCCAAAATAAATGAGGCTCTTTGCCTCTTACCATTATTTAGTATACTGTGGCTCGGATCGTGCGCTAAACCCGGAAGTACGGTCGACGCGACGATGCTTGCCTGCGCTCCACCAGCTCTGAGCTGGTGGAGCGCAGGCAAGCGTCGTCGCGTCGACCGTACTTCCGGGTTTATCTCAACAGCGCCCTTTGCTGCGCCCCAAAAAATAATGCTTCAAAGTCTAGCACAGTTGCTGCAGGATTCCGGTGAGGTTCTAATGATTGCTCAAATTAATAATAATGGTTGCATATTGAAGCTCTGGGTTCAGGAGCAGCAGAGTTTTAAATAGGAGAAAACATTTAATTGAATTTCCATGGTTAGTATATTTCCCAAAATTCTACGAGTGTTTTTCTCACAGCCTGTAATTGTAATAGATATCAAAGACAATCCAAACTCATATATATATTATAATACATATATTAGGTTAAAGGAAGATAATATTAGGACCAGGCTTTACCCATGTATAGGTTGTACTCGATTTACAATCACAATCTCGTCACTGAGCAAAGCAGTCATTAAGCGAGATATGTGACTGCTTTGTTTAATGACTGCAAGTGTGGCATTCCTGGTTGTGGTCATCAAGTAATCTTGTAGGTTGTTAGGTGGACAGAGATTCCACTTATTTATGGATTTAAAAGTTATACAGCAGCTCTAATGGGTTTATAAAAATTTATAACAAAAAACACCTGACTGAGCATGTTATATTATGTGTTTAATATATTATTGTTAAAATTATATGCTTTTGTGTGAGTGTTTGTCTGTTTTGGCAGGTCACTGCGTGGTGTGGCTTTCTGACTCTCACAGTTTAAAATTTTGGCTCTTTTTGTCGAACTTGTTCGCCACCCCTGCTCTATTTGGACAGGATTAGAAGTAATGCCCAGATGTTATTTAGGAAAAACAAGGCCAGAGAAAAGAGAAGAGGCTGCTGAAGAGAAAATACTGCCCTCTAAGGGTAGGAAGCTCAGGTTGCTGTCTGCATTTGGGAAAAGCAGCTGCAGCCAAGCAGAAATGGAGTCCACTATAGCACTTCCTCAAGGATAGGCTCAGCTCGTCCCTCCTCTCAAAAGCAGTAAAGGTCCACAGCCCAGAAATTGAGATGGCCTCATTCCTTCCCCACTCACAGTTTACTAACAAGCATCCACAATCAGCAACTGAGTCACACCGACATTTTTAGGAACCTGCCAAAATCATAAACTGTTGTTGAAATATGGGACAGAAGAAGTAGTGAAGGAATGTGTGATGAAATGGAGTTTAAAATTTGGTTATAACATACAGCTGGAATAATATATAGCTAGAAAATATAGAGCTGAAAAGTTTGAAGTTTTTATGTTCTTTGTAAAAAATTTAATAAAATGTATGCATATGAAGAGGACTGTGCTGACATCCATAGGCAGCCTCACCCCATTCAGATCCTTAGCCAACAAAAGTGTGTAGGAGAAGAGAAGAAGAAATCAAGCAGACCAGGAAGCAAGAAATAGGAATGTATGACTATTACCAGCAAACAAGAGAGCTATCAGTCAACTACTGGGGCCACAAGTTATGGTAAGCAGCCCATTGTGATGCAATTCCTTCCTGGAACTTGGTAGAACATGGTCTAGAGTTTAGTAGCAACCAGAGGAGCAGCCACACTTAGGCAGCATCTGATCGCCACAAGCACAAGATTTGTTGGCGGGAGAAAAAGGTAGTATGCCACTTTACAAACTTTAAGACTTTTATAAGGACTAACCCACAAAACTATTTACATGGCTATATCAACTTGCAAGTTTAGGAGGGCGAAGTTAATCCAGGGCAACAGGAAATCTGTGCGCTACATAGTGTTAGGGCCGCCTCTGTCCATTTTCTAGGAAAGTAAAACTCATGGCTCCATAGATTTAGAGAAAAGTACTTCTTAGGAACAAACCAAAAGCAGTAAGTTTCAGACAAGATCTGTGGCAAAGCACAAGAAACAGCAAACTGAAACAAACTGTAGAGCCCAACCCCTTTGTAGCTAGGCAACCGGAGGACTGCTGCATACCAAAGCTAAAAGAAATGACCTTGGAGACATAGCAAAGTCCAGATCATAGTTGTAAAGCTGCACGAAAGAAGCTCCACCGACCTTACTGATACATAGCTACAATGAAGAATTTTCATTGTCTGAAAGTTGTTTTCTATGATGTGGTTGTGTCCAAAGAACTCTCACGTATCTCTATCTTTATGACAAATGAGAACACTGAATGATTGCTCCCAGGAAGTCTGATATTCTGCTAAGGGATGCAATACAACAGCACTAAAACTATACAATTAACTTTAATGGGACAGAGTTAAATGCTTCATTCTATCAGTGAAACCTGCCTGAGCTGAGTGGAATCTTATCCAGTATTTAACAATTTAAAATAGGCAAGAAAATTGTAAAAGAGAACCTGTCCACCCTAGACAAGTTCAAATCACCAGGACCCAGATGGATTACACCCAAAGATTCTGAAGGAACTGGCAGGTGTGATCTCAGAACCACTGAATCCTATCTTTTAAAGATCCCGGAATACCAGGGAACTACCAGAAGACTGGAAAAGAGCTGATGCTCCCATTTTTTAAATAAGTGGAAAAATGAATCTAGGAAACTACAGACCTATCAGCCTTACATCAATATCTGGGAGGATTCTGGAAAAGACAAATCAAGCAAAGAATCTGCAAGGCAAACAGAGTCATAACCAAAAGCCAACATGGGTTTGTCAAAAACAGATCATTCTTTGACAAAGTGACAAAATTAATGGACCAGATAAATGCTGTGGATATAATTTAATTGGACTTCAGTAAGGCATTTGATAAGGTAGACCACAAACCACTAGTTGATAAGATAGAAAAATGTGGATTAGACAGCATCACCAACAGATGGATTTGTAACTGGCTGACCAACCACACTCAACATATAGTCCTCAATGAAACTGCAATTATATGGAGGTAAGTACAGTGAGGTACCCCAAGGCTCTATCCAGTACTCTTCAATATCAACATCAATGATTTAGGTGAGGGGATTATCAAATTTGCAGACAAGCTGGCAGTAATAGCCAACACTCCAGAAGATAAGCTTCAGATACTAAGATAGGCTGAGAGACTTGAACATTGGGCCCTATTTATCAAAATGAAACTCAATGGGAAAAAAACCCTAAGGTTCTGCATTTAGACAAGAACATCAAAATTCACCCCTTTATAATGCCTTGGTGAGGCCACACTTGGAATACTACATCCAGTTTTGATTGCCACAATGTAAAAAAGATGTTGAGACACTAGAAAGAGTGCAAAGAAGAGCAACAAAAATGATTAGAGGACTGGAGCTAAAACATATAAAGAATAGTTGCTGCAATTGAGTATATCTATTTTAATGAAAAGAAGAACTAAGGGTGACATGATAGTGTTCCAATATCTAAGGGGTTGCCACAAAGAAGAGGGAGTCAAGCTATTCTCCAAAGAACCTGAAGGCAGGACAAGAAGAAATGGATGGAAACTAATCAAGGAGAGAAGCAACCTCGAATGAAGGAGAAATTTCCTGACAGAACAATTAATCAGTGGAACAACTTGCCTCCAGAAGTTGTAAATGCTCCAACACTGGAAGTTTTTAAGAAGAGAATGGACAACCATTTGTCTGAAATGGTATAGGGTTTCCTGCTTCAGCAGGGGGTTGGACTAGAAGACCACCAAGGTCCCTTCCAACTCTGCTATTCTGAATAAGCTGTTTTTTATAATACCTACCTATACCAGAAAAAGGATTCACCCCAAAAATAAGCCCTAGCCCAATTTTTTGGGGATTGGCTTGATATAATCCCTACCCCAAAAATGAGCCTGGGGAAATGGGCATGACCAGAACAATAGGCCACGAGCATGTGGGGGCTAATGGTGTCCAGCAGCATCCACAGTCCGCCGGCCCCTTGGCACAGTGCAGATAAGTCCGAGCATGGAGATAGAGGCGGGGGGGGGGGGGGGAAACAGGCAATCCAGACATGCTGCATGGCTGGCTGGCTCATGGGAGGATCACAGGAGGCTTGCATGGTAGCACCAGCAGCAGGTGGAGGCAGAGGCACAGGCGAGGTGGGGAGGTAGGTGATTCTGATGCCCTGTGTGGGAGCCTGCCCTGTGCGGCTGCAGGCTAGCCAAGAGACGGTGGGACAGAGTGGGCGGTGCATTGGGATTACCTCCCTTCCTCACCCCCCTGTGCCTCTGCCTCCGCTGCACACTTTTTGCCCAGGGCAAGATGAAGCTTCGTTTGTTTTCAAATGATACACTTTGAAATGGAGCTAATCATTCTGTTTCAAAGCATCCTATCTGCAAACAGAGGAAACTTCATCTCCCTCTGGGTAAAAAGTGTTTGGGTGCCTATGGGGCACTTGGGAATGGAGCAATTTGCTCCATTCTCAAGTGCCCCATAGGCATCCAAACACTTTTTGCCCAGATGGAGAATTGATAACTTGAAGCTTCCTCTGCTTGCAAATGGGATGCTTTGAAACAGAGCAATTAGCTCCATTTCAAAGCATCCCATTTGCATGTAGACAAAGCTTCGTCTCCCTCTCTATGAAAAGTGTGCAGTGGGGGGGGGGGGGGAGGCAGGTGATCCCAATGCACTTAATTCTGTTTCAAACTGTGCCATTTGCAAGCAGATGAAGCTTTGAGTTTCCATCATTTCTCCATCCAGACATAAAGGGCATCTGCCCTGAGAAGCCCTGTAAATGGTTGTAACCATGGGCAAGCAGATGGTGGGAGAGAGTGGATGGGCAGTCTGAAAATAAGATTTAATGGATCTTTTGGTAAAAGAAAATATAATATAACTAAGGTGATCAACTTTTTTACAATGAAAAGGAGGACAAATAAATTGGAAAAAATATATCGTAAATAAAAGAAATATTTTATTCATTGCAACAATAATACACTAAAGTATGATATATGCATAATAAAAACATTTGCAACATTTTATATTGTAATTATGCTTACATGCCTGTTAATTATTATTTAAATGAGTACTTTTCCATTGAATTAATATTTTTTGTCAATGTATCATCTTCTAACAATATATTGGAAATATCTGAACAAGAAATATCCTTCATATTGAATTTTACGGCAAGCGCTGCAGCTAGAGTATCAACATTCAATCTCGATTTCTCACTTGTCGAAAAATCATTGGCAATTGAAAAAAACTCTTTCAACTGCTGCATTAGTTCCAGGGCAGCACAACGTAAATTGAACAAGTATAAATAAATGTTCACATGGAATATGTTCATTTTTGAAATGGCTGAAAATATCCACCCATCTTTTATCAATTTCAACATGTTGATTTTCCCATTGTATTAATTTTTCAGAATTTAAATATACATTCAGTCTTCTAATTTCTTCAAAGAGACAATTGTCGTCTATTTTAATGTCTAGCATTTCTTTAGATAAAAATTCAACACAAGATTCAATATCTGTTCAATATACTTGCGATGAAGTAAAAAAAACACCATTAAAAACTGTTTAATAAAATACGTCATATAACGCGCAACAGATTAGCCTTCAAATATCAAAAAGGAGGACTTGTAGGAGGACACTTTTCGAGGGAGGACAGAACTTACAAAAGAAGGACTGTCCTCCCTAAAGGAGGACGGTTGGTCACCTTAATATAACATAACAATAACTATAATATAATACATATATTATATAATACATACATACATACATACATACATACATACATAACATACATACATACATACATACAAGACCCGGTCTTCTTTAGGGGAAATACGTACATACATACATACATGCATGCATACATAGTATAATAAATGTAATAATCTCAATTTTGTGATATAAAACGTAAGTACAAAAATTGTTACATCTGAGTGGAAATATATGGTTAGGAAAATACTGTGGTTCCATTTTACTTTCGATTTGATTTTTCTGTTTAGAATCTTCATGTTGCTATAGTACAGTCTACAAATACAGGTGGTCTTCAAGGTATGAACCTAATGGAGCCTGCCCATTAGGTTCATAAGTCAAAAAAAATTGTCAAATGAATCAGACTCAATTTTGCAAACTTTACAAATCAAATGCATTAATTGAATCAAATGAGTCATTAAATGAATGAAAATCTGATTTACTATTTCCTCCAATTCGTTAACTGATCGCGGCTATCATTAACTGAACTGAGAGGCTTTCCCACCGGCCACCCATCAGCTGTTTCGGTTGCAGCTTTGCGCTGAGGAACTAAATTGTTTCCAAGCAGGTTCCCAGAGCTCCCCATTTGCAGTTGCTTTTTTTAAAAAACTACTTGCTGCTAGTCAGCTCAAGCTTCTTTAGACAGCTGCCCAGAGGGAGGTGGGGCGGTAATTTACCGAACTCTCTGATTGCAGTTGCTTTAAAAAAACACCACTTGCCACTAATTAGCTTAAAAGTCTTCAGCCAGGCACCCAGAGGGAGATGGGGGAGGGATTTATAAAACTCTTGGCTTGCAACAGTAACAGAGATGGAAGGGACCTTGAGGTCATGTAGTCTAACCCACTGCTCTCAGAAGAGAATATTTCTGATAAATGTCAATCCAGTCTGTTCTTAAAAGCTTCCAGTGATGGGGCACCCACAACTTCTGGAGGCAAATTAAATTTAAAACCTAAACTACAGTAATCTCCAAAATAAAAGCAAGGAAGCACAATGTTTTGGAATGCTTTGTGTAGATACCGGCTAGCATTTCAACAAGCAGTTTCAAGACAAATGCAAACAAACTTTGTCTTTATAAAGTACTGTACTTACAAACCCAACGGTTTGCAAAGTATAGTGCTTAAAAAGCAGAGCAATTCCCAAAGTGCTTACAAACAAACAATACAGTACTATAACAAAAAAGAATATTTTAAAATACTTACAGAAGCAATTCTAGCACTAGTCCTCAATCCCACGCAAAAAAACCCCTCCCCAAAAACACTGCAAAAATCACTGGACGTTGTTTGGCATGTGACAAAAAAAA
Source organism: Natrix helvetica (assembly GCF_964273705.1). Classification (NCBI taxonomy): domain Eukaryota; kingdom Metazoa; phylum Chordata; class Lepidosauria; order Squamata; family Natricidae; genus Natrix; species Natrix helvetica. The sequence goes on along the minus strand of NC_138549.1, from coordinate 48,143,741 downwards.
TGGTGGCTTCAGGAAATTGCATGCCCTAACCCCAAACGGCACAGGCAAGACACAAAGTTACAAATGGCCACTGCTGCAACAGTGACTGAATCCAAGTTCCATGGTATCAGAGGCCACTTTTTGATTGCAGTTTTGAATTTCTAACATTAAGTATAAGGTGAGCAGATTTTAACATTGGTAAAGCGGGACACCATTGACAGGGGTGGGTGGGGTCTTGATTAAAAATTTGTTCTATATCCTTGCACCCCTAACCCTTTAGGGAAAAAAAACCCAGGAGTCTTCAAACCTGACAGCTTTAAGACTTGTGGGCTTCAACTCCCAGAATTCCTCCTCCAGTCATGTTGCGGCAACATCATCTGCATGGATCTGCTCCATCTTCGGTTTTTTTCAACGGGGGCAGGGCTGCCGCTGAAGATGCCGATGAGCCCCCGCCGCCACCAGAATAACTGCTGCCGCCATCTCTTCCTCCTCCTCCTCCTCCTCCTCCAAAAGCACCACCACATTTGCTGCCCGGCGCTACGGCTGAGGTGAAGCTTCCAAAGCTCCCGCTGGCGCCTCCGCCTGTGGCAGTGCCGCCGTCATCACCCCCTCCTCTCAGAGCACCTGAGCTGGGCCCCGCGTTACCCCTGCCTCTTCCTCCTCCTCCTCCGTGCTTTTGAGAAGTCATGAGGTGTTTTTTCCCTGCTCCCGCCCCCTCCGCCGCCTTCCTACTGGCTCCCGTGGCCTCATGGCTCCTCAAAAGCACGGCGGTGGAGGAGGGGGCAGGGGTAATGCAGGGCCCAGCTCAGGTGCTCCGAGCAGAGGGGGAAGCGCCACTGCCACGGGTGCCAGCGGGAGATTTGGCGGCTTCACCTCAGCCGCAGCGTCGGGCAGCAAATGTGGTGATGCTGTTGGAGGAGGAGGAGGAGGCAGCAGCAGTTATTCTAGTGGCAGCGGGGGCTTTGGGGGTTCACTTTAGGACTGGCTGCCCACAAAGGACCTCCCCAGGCTTGCTTTGCTGAACAAGGGGCGACTGACAATAGTTTGAGCGGAGCGGCCGGCGCGAACTACCATCAGTTGCCTTGCGCTCATCAAAACAAGTCCGGGGAGGTCCTTTGCCAGTTCTAGCTGCCTGCAAAGAACCTCCCCTGCTTCCGGAGCCTGTGACAGTAGAAATCACTGCACGGCAGTTGCAAGCTGCTGCACGGTGTTTTCTTGCCACGTGCGCAGCCGCGCACCTTACCAAAAATCAGGAGTTTTTTAAAACGCCGTGGGACGCGGGACAAATTATTAAAAATCAGGACTGTCCCACCAAAAGCGTGTGATCAACTATCTGCTCTGTTTGTATGCTTCACCCCTCACCCCAAGCACATTGCTATGTTTTTTTATTTACTGTATTTTTCTGACTATAAAACACACCTAGTTTTGGGGGAGGAAAACAAGAAAAATAATCTGCCTCTGCCTCCTAGATATTTCTTCCTTGCAGCAAACAGCAAATAGCCCGGTCAGCTTCAGCACAGCCTGATTTAGCATGAGCAGCTGATTGAATTAAGGACATACCATGGAGATTCAAAGGTGATAACATTTGAATCAAATTGGAAAGTCAAGATTTAATTTCAATCGATTTATCATTTAATTTAGTAAAATGTCTGACTCTCATGGGAAAGCATCAGATGCCTCCAGCTGGTTCCTCCCCCCACCCCCTTATACAAAGGAACAAATGTAACAGGAATGGTAGACCTTAAGGACATTAATCCTGTTTCAGCCAGATAGTTGAAAGGTTTACGCTTCAAACAACCTTTCAAACGTCTTGGTCAGCTTCAACACAGCCTGATTTAGCATGAGCAGCTGATTGGCGGTTGGATTTGCCTCCCGGAATACCGCTTATCAGCTGTTCCAGGCTGCGAGGATCATCACTGCGTATCGCTGCCATCGTCACCCTTCACCGCTGCCACCTATCACCACTTCCAGGTTTTCCATTTTTGGCCTCTACATGCCCCATTTTCAGCCTCTTTGCACCCCATTTTTGGCCCGTTCCAGGCAGCGGGGGATAGGTGATTCCCACCACGTGGTATGGGCCAAAAATGGGGTGCATGGAGGCCAAAAATGGGATGCGCAGAGGGCAAAAATGGGGTGTGTGGAGGCGGTGATAGGTGGCAGCAGTGATGGGCAAGAACAGTGGTGATGGGCGGTGGCGATCCCCGCAGCCTGGAACAGCTGATAGTCAGTATTCTGGGAGACAGATCCAACCACCAATCAGCTGCTTGTGCTAAATCAGGCTGTGCTGAAGCTGACTAGGCTGTTTGCTGCAAGCAGGCAAGTTGGTGGGTGGCAGTGGCCAAAAGGTGGGCACTGGCAGGTGGGCGGGGCTTCGGTAACGTTAGATGTATAAGACACACAGACATTTCCATACACTTTTTTTGGGGGGGAGTGTGTCTTATACTCCAAAAAATACGGTAATTATTCTAGCTTTTTTAGAATGAAAAGACCTAGAATCACCAGGAGGAGTATAGTCTTTGTGCGTCTATGTTATCATAAAGTGGGCTTGGAAAATAATTTTAATTTAACTAAAAGCATTATTTAATCAGTTTCCTCATTAAATTTAATATTTGGAAATCACTAAAAAACTGGCCCTTAGCTAGCTGTGTGGGGCATCCAAAGAATTGAGGAAGTTTACTATCTTGAGTTAGTCCAACCTGAAAAAATATGAATAAAATAAGTGGACACTCTTAGCAACTTTTAACTATAGGTGTGACAAGGACTCCGTCAGATCACCCTAATTGTTCCAGTTTTAATATGCTATAATCAGTGGTGAAATCTATTTTTTTTCCTGCTGGTTCTTTGGGCGTGGCTTGGTGGGGGGTGTCATGTGACTGGGTGGGCGTGGCTATGTAGTCATGTGACTGGAGGGTCAAAATACAGAAACTCACTAACAATGTCCTCCTAGAGCAGGAGGTTGGACTAGATGACTTCCAGGTCCCTTCCAGCTCTGGATTACTGTGCTTTTTCAAGGTATCCTCTGAAGCTGTGTCTAGTGCCAGGTTTCTGGTCCTTCCTCCCTGTCCTTTTTCCCTCCCTCCCTCCTTCTCCCTCTCTCTCTTTCTTTCACAGCATGCCCACCTCCATTTTTGACCTAGCAGGCCTCAGGGAAGCCTCCTGGGAACAAAAACAGACCCCAAATGCTAAAAAGTTTTTTAAAAAGTTCCTATATCGTGCAGCACAGCTAATCATCGGAACTTTTTTTTTACTTTGTTAAGCATTTTTTACTACCAGTTCAGGCGAACTGGCCCGAACCTCTTTTTTTACTGCTATTTCAGTTCTTCTGTTAATGTAACTTTCTGTTCTGCCAAGAAATCTTAAGAGTCAGCCTCTGAAAATGGTTTTAGTTGGCAGAAAGAAATTTCAGCAACAAGAATACTTTGTAGATCACACTAACCCCCTCCAGTTCATGTATTTTTTTAACATTTGAAATGTATCCCTACACAAAATTGATATTTAATCTTCCAGTTAATTAAGCATGCTATTACATGGAGAAATGATCTTTGGAACTCACTTTCATTTCACACAGAGTCATTTTTAAAGTTTATGCTACAAAAAGTTTCATTGACATAATGCAACTTTGCACAGTTGTGCAATGACTCATCTGATCAGGAAATAACTGTCTCTACCATTTAGGTCACAACACAAGATTGATGTTGGAGCAAAAAAAAAAGCCTTTGGAATGTAGCATTATTCAAATGTAGTCATCCAACATATATTTAACTTCAAGACAAGACAACCTTTGATGCATGACAAAGAATTATGAGTATTGGATCATCGGCGAAGGTACCTATTTAGGTAGATCTGTTGGGACGCAAGAACTGATATGTGGATGGTGCAGCAAGATTAAAATATTGTCAGGAAAGAATAATTGTGATTCTTCATATGGGGTGCACTGTTTTATCAGGAAGAACTAAATAGTAGAAAATAATGTGGCAGGAGAAAAAAAATAGCATTATCCATAAGTTTTCTTCCTAGTCAACCAATACTGATGGCCCGCAGAAAGCCACCTACATAGTTTCCACTATCCTCTACCTAACAGTATAGAAAGAAAGCATGCCTGCCATATCCTTTCAACAGGTAGGATTTTGCCTGTTCTTCCATGGCAAGTGCCCTTCTTCCTTAATAGGAAAAAAAATCTAGCACTATTTGTGAACAGTTATCGGAGACAGGCTTTTGGGGCTAAAATATTGCTAAAGGAATATTATATCCAAAATATAATAGGATTTCAGCAATATCAAAGTATCTCATTTTTAATAGCTTTAATCCCTTTCAGCCTCTGTCTGTCTTCCAACAAAAAATCAAGTCAATTAGTTAAGTCATTAGAAAATCTTTCACATGTAAAAAGTTATGCCTTTAAGTCCAGATTCTTTCAGAAGTCTTGGAGAAGCCAAAGCCATCTCAAAACCAAATGGTGACTCTCCTCCTGCCAATTCCTTCTGGCATCCCCAATGAGCTGGCAAAGAAGCAGTGTTTGATATCAGCTTAGAGATGCATCCCCCACTAGTTCTATTCCCTGGTTTTAAAGAAGTAGCTGCAAAGTTACACTAATAATCTATATGCCATAAAAACTCTTAATGTCTGTTTGTTTGTAACCTTCAGTTGGGCAAAATTGGAAAGTATATGGCAACAGTTAATAAACTAAGGTAACTTAAATGGGCCAGTTTACAGAAGGTTTTCTATCCCATTCTCTCTTACTTTTCTGTCCAATCCTCTGGTGGCAATGCCCAACAGGCAAGCAGCCATTGATATTAGAACTGAGCTGAAATTTGAAATCTGTTAACGAGGTGGCTAGTGAAGGAAGGATGAAGGTGCAACTCAAATGCCTGCTGGTGAGATAGGGATGACTGGGAGGTGCTGGAAGTCAATGAGTGAGTACTTTTGCTCCCTGAAGGGAGAGAGCCCTTAGAGATATGCTAGAAGGGGAAGCAGGGGTACAGTTTTTCTCACCTACCAATGAATCTTATTTTTCCTCGACACCCAGCTATCAGGTTTACAGATTAACAGAGTTGGAAGAGAGCTTGTCATCCAGGCCAACAACCCTGCCCAAGCAGGAGACCCTACACCAGTGATGAGTAACCTTTTTCTCCTTGTATGCCGAAATTGCTTGTGCGCGCACAATAGCATGAGCCCACATACCCACACTGATAATGCAATACCCACTGCCACCCTGTGCATGCATGCATAACCCCCCTGTATTCCTTCGCTCCCTGTGCATGTGTGACACCCCCGCACATGCATGCGACACCCTCCATACATGCATGTGACCCCTAACACCCCATTTTGGGCCTAGCAGGCCTTCCTGAAGCCTCCTGAAACCAAAAATGGGGTGTGGGGGGCACCACAGACCCCATGCTCCTCCCCACCCCTCTGCTTCATGCATGACTCCTCCGCCCCTTACGCATGTGCGCGGGTCTCCCGTGTGCGCAGCAGAGACCTGAAAATCAGCTGGCTGGTGGGAGACACGTGGTGCATACATGATGTAGCTGAACTGGGTGATGGCTCAAGTGCCTGCAGAGAGGGCCATACATTCACCATCACAGCCTTACACCATTTCTGACAAATGGCAGTCCAATCTCTTCTTGAAAATCTCCAGTGATGAAACTCCCACAACTTCCGAAGGCAAAGCTGTTCCATTGGTTGATTGTTCTCACTGTCAGAAAATTTCTCCTTAGAAAATAGTTTGACCCCTTCTTCTTTATGGCAATCCCTCAAATATTGGAACACTGTTATCATGTCTCCCCTGGTCCTTCTCGTCACTAGACTAACCATGCCCAGTTCCTACAACTATTCTTCATATATTTTACTCTCCAGTCCCCTAATCATCCTGGTTGCTCTTCTCTGCACTTTTTCTAGAGTCTCAACATATTTTTTATAATGTGGTGATCAAAATTGGATGCAGTATTCTAGATGTGGTCTTACTAAGGCTTTATAGAGGGGTGTTAGTACCTCACTTGATCTTGATTGTATCCCTCTGTTAATGCAACTTATGATTGAGTTGGCTTTTTTGGCTGCCACTGCACTCCTGGCTCATATTTAACTGGTTGTCCACTAAGACTGGTTTCACCCAGTCTATATGTGGAAGGGAGAGGTTACTTCTGGTTTCAGCAGGCTACAATGAAATACAGGGTAAATTCCTTTCAGGTTTTTGGGCAATTCCAATTGTACCCTGACTGAGTTGATGATTTTGTTAATTCAGAGGAACCAATGTACTTAGGGTTTTTTGGGGGATTGTTGGGTACACTGTATGTACTTTGCAGACAGATATACTCTGTCTCCCACTTTAAATTCCTTTTGTTTGGCGACTTTTTTTTTTAATCAGCCGCCTATTTGTAGGCTTCTTGCACTTCCTCAAGCACTTTGCGCGCTACTGGCCATGTATTTTGTAGTTGTTGTATCCATTCTTGTAATGACAGATTCTGGGGTTTGTCCAAAGATAGTCTGAGATTTCTATAAAGTCCTGACCTGAAACTACATTGAAGGGGGTAAACCTGATGCTAATATGCACTGAATTATTATACGCCACTTCTGGAAACTATAAAAGAGCAGTCCAATTACCTTGTTGATAATATAGCACCTGGGGTACTGTTCCAGTACACCTCCCCATTTGTTTGGGGGTGATGGGAGGAACCTAAGTCTTGGTCAGTCCTCATGAGTTTCAAAACTTCATGCAAAAGTGAAAGGTAAATTGCAGCACTCTGAGATAATTCGATCACGAATGCTGTAAAGTCTGTAAATATGGTTTTTGTTGTGGGAAAAATGGGGAGAGGGGAGATGGTTGGATATGGTCACTGCCTTAAAGATGGGATATAAATAAACACTTCTATAGATCCATCTAGGTGAAATTAACAGATTAATCTCTATTGTTCTTTGAAAATAGGTAATAAAGCAGTCAGATAAATCTAAAGCTTGCTTAAATAACTCTCTCCCCTCAAACCTCTCTGTGAGGTTCTCATTAATACAATACAATACAATAGTAGAGTTGGAAGGGACCTTGGAGGTCTTCTAGTCCAACCCCCTGCCTAGGCAGGAAACCCTATACCGTTTCAGACAAATAGCTATCCAACATCTTCTTAAAGACTTCCAGTGTTGGGGCATTCACAACTTCTGGAGGCAATCTGTTCCACTGATTAATTGTTCTCACTGTCAGGAAATTTCTCCTCAGTTCTAAGTTGCTTCTCTTCTTGATTAGTTTCCACCCATTGCTTCTTGTTCTACCCTCAGGTGCTTTGGAGAATAATTATCATTATTCATCAGATTGTTCCCATTTTTTCTTCAAGAGTTCAAGGTGATTTCCAAGAGGATTTAACTTTATTTTACCCCCATACCAGAAACTTTGTGAGGAATAGAAAATGTCTGGCCTAATCAGGATTCCAAGAATGGACTTGAATCTGGAACTCTCCAGTCTTGGTCCAATATTTAAGCATTAAGTATCACAGGAGCTCTTGTTTCATAGTTACATAGTGAGAAATAATACTAACAGTAACATATCACCCAGTATTTTCTAAAACTGGTCCACTTCTTCATTGTTCTCTGTGTTGGTTGAATCCCAATATTCTGGCACCATGAACAATTCCAAAACCAATCCAACCTCCAGCATCACTTTGTTATGTTGGTACATAAAAAGCATTGTTGGTACATAAAAAGCATTGGAGGGGATGGGAGTCGGAGGCACCGTTTTGTGGTGGTTCGGCTCCTACCTCTCCGACCGGAAGCAATGTGTGTTGACAGGGAGGCAGAGGTCGACCCTGAGGCCACTCACTTGTGGGGTGCCACAGGGGTCGGTCCTCTCGCCTCTCCTGTTCAACGCATATGTGAAGCCGCTGGGTGAGATCATCCGCGGTTTTGGGGTTGAGTACCACCTGTACGCTGATGACACTCAGCTGTACATTTCAACCCCAAACCACCCCAACGAGGCTGTCGAAGTGATGTCCCGGTGTTTGGAAGCCGTCGGGGTCTGGATGGGGGACAACAGACTCAAACTCAACCCCTCCAAGACCGAGTGGCTGTGGCTACCGGCACCTCGGTTCAGCCAGCTGATACCATCGCTGGCCATAGGGGGCGAACAACTGTCCCCTGTGGAACGGGCGCGCAATTTGGGCGTCCTCCTTGATGCCCGGCTGTCAATGGAGGACCATGTGGCAGCCGTGGCAAGGGGGGCGTTCCACCAGGTCCGCCTGGTGCGCCAATTGCGCCCCCTACTGGACCGGAGTGCCCTGCGCACGGTCACTCATGCGCTGGTGACGTCTCGCCTGGACTACTGCAATGCCCTCTACATGGGGCTTCCCTTGGGATGCATCCGGAGACTGCAGCTAGTTCAGAACGCAGCCGCGCGGGTCATCATGGGGAGTACACGATACTCCCATGTAACACCCCTCCTGCGCGAGCTGCACTGGCTGCCTGTGGCCTTTCGGGTGTGTTTCAAGGTATTGATTACCATCTTTAAAGCGCTCCATGGCATAGGACCTAGTTATCTGCAGGATCGCATCCTACCACACACGTCCCTACGACCAATCCGCTCACACAGGGAGGGACTCCTCCTGGTGCCGTCCGCTAGGCAATGCCAGCGGGCGACACCTAGGAGTAGGTCCTTCTCTGTGATGGGCCCAACCCTCTGGAATGACCTCCCCCCCGACATCAGAACCACCACCGACCTCCGCTCCTTCCGTCAAAAATTAAAGACTCACCTGTTTCAATCAGCTGGCCTGGCACTCTCTTAGTTTTGCCTCCCGGGGATATATTTTAATTGGGTTTGGGTATTTTAATTGGGGATGTTTTTTAGGGTTTCCATAGCATATTTATTTCTTGTACAGTCTTATCTCCTCCATCTAAATGTTTAGTATTTATTTTATATTATTTATATTGTTATTCATGTATTTTATCTGCATTTTATCTGACTGTACACCGCCCCGAGTCCCTTTTTGGGAGAGGGGGCGGTTTAGAAATCCAAAGAAATAATAAATAATAATAATAATTGTCTCTCTGGGGGAATTTTAACTGGTCTGTTTCCAATGAATGGCAATTGTAGTATTGTTGCTCAAAGCTCAGGAGGTTTTAATAACATGGTACTTTAAACCTGCTCTCACTAAGGTTAGATGAGGGAGAGAAAAAAGGCGAAGGAGTTCCTGAACTCTTAGGCATTTGGTTTTTAAAAAGCTTTATCTTGTGAGCTCCATGCAAGCTGTATCATAACAGAGATGCAGCCAAAATCATTAATGCCAGTTCTGTAGAAAGCCTGACATTCTATGTTGTGAAATATTGCTGCTTGGCAACAGGCAAATATTATTCTGGTCAATGTAGAGGGGAAAAGGGAAAGAGAGATTCTCAACTATTGGAAAGAGGAAATGTTCAGTCTGAAAAAACAAACAGTACTAACACAACAGAAATCACTCAGAGTTAGAAGAAGAAAAACATTTGCATGCAGTTAGGTTGTAAGAGCAAGAGAAAATGAAGTTTTGAAAAGGAGCGTGTGGGCAAGATAGGCTAACTTTAAACAGAACAATTTTCAGGATGAAGAATAGGTTACACAATTCCAGCAAGGAAATTTCAGTCTTTAGTTTGCAATTCTCAACATAACTTGAGGCCAGAACAGATGACAGAAGAAAGCTATGTAAAAAGTATTTGTCCTGCGGTACCAGAATCTGCAAAGGATGGGGCCCTATAATATCTATTCCAGCAATCATGTTGGTTTAATTTGATTACTAATTAAATCATTAGGGCTCCTGAATAGTTATGCGGCAAAGATCAACAAGGCAAATAAGTACAACCTCACTTTACTTTTCTGTCTGCAGATTTTTTAAAGCAGCAGACAGTAGTACATTCCTCACCATTAAAAAAAAACTCTTTAGAACAAGTTGTAATCATCAAAGGGCTGTGCGATGACCCAGATTTGAAAGGTGATACAGAGCATGCATAAATATGTACATTGTACCTATTGTCAGTTCCTTTAAAAAACTGCATTTTTAGCTGTGTTCATATAACTCCAGTAATGTGAATGTATCAGATGCTTTTTTTGTATATTTTTATAAGTTAAAGACAAACATAATGTAAACTTTGTAAATTGTGTGCTACTTTGATTCCTGCTGGTGGGACCAGAAAACCCAGATATAATCTTGTTAGGATCCATGAGTGAATGCTTCCCATGTAATCACACCTATCAGGTGACAAAAGAATAAACTTTTCAATGGTATTTGTGCGATTGTGCAATTCCGATTTGTTTGTATTCATGTTGTGGATTAAATTCAGTTCTTTTGCACTTTATATAGGCTTCTTCAAATGCAGAGATTTAGCTGCTCTAAGATCATGTTAGAATATGAGATGCAAACAAATGTGAACACTTCTTAAAACACACAAAGAAACCATAAACCAGGAACTATTAGGCACAATTCACATTTAGTTTAATTTATTAAATCAAATTAATTTAATTGGTCACATCTAACAACCTTCTGATAATCTGGAAAAGATAGAGTATTTTTTGGTTTACTTATTTCTCAAACTAGTTCTGGTCAATGATCCTTTTTAAGCTAGGTGGCTAGACCATTTTAAACAATGCTTTGTATGGGATATTGTTTGGGGGGGATAACGACACTTTAGCCTCAAGCCATGAAAAAGACCAGAATATAAATTCTCTAAACAAGCATTATTCATAATAAAACTGCAACAAGTAACGGAATATTTCTGCTCTGTTACTGTCCTTCTCACTACAGTTCATCCTTTTAATCAAGTTAGTGTGATTTCCTCACAGTAATTTAACAATTCTCCAGAAACTATAAATCGGTTGGAGAGCATGACACCAAGCTTCAGTTTCTTTCAATTTCAACATAAATCAACTAGAAAGCTGAGAAAACCAGAATTCTTGTAGTCACTTCTTAGATTAAGATGTTATATGATAACAAATGTTAAATCTGAGGAACAATGGAAGGGAGCAGCTACATAAATGTTGTGTCAACCAAATTTAAACTCATCTTACCTTAATTGGCCTCCCAAAAATGCTGGATGCCAACTTTCCTAATATGTTTGGTCGAAGTCCATCTGGCTGATATTAGGTTGTGGCAGTCTGCCTTAATGTGTATGGTTATTATGTAACTATTACTCCAACTGGCAAACTATAGCCTATGAAACACTGATTAAAATTTAGATACCCAGAAAGGGTACAAGTTTTAACTCTAGATTGTAGATTTTTCAAAGTTTGCAGAAATTAGGAAAGCAATCTTTCTTTCTTCAAATCACTATGGGTACATCTGAGATTTAGTTTGGAGATGTCTTACCAGTGGTGTAAAATGACCTCTGTTTTTTAGTCCAATGTTCTTAACACTAAATGAAATCATCCAAGACTTAAGCCACAAGTATGCATTTGCAGACATCATGTTGCCTTTAGCTGTACTTAAGGGCTATTATCTGCAGTTTTTCGCATTGATGGAATACTGTTCAAAAGAAAAGAGACTTTGGAGGTTGTCCAATAATTAAGATGTTGTGTACTAAAGAACATAATAATAGGGTGAAAGAAATCCCATAACTTGTCAGCTGAGTAGACATATAAACAAACTTCAAAAAGCAGTCTGGCTGAGAGAAAAATATATACAGTATATATATTGTAGGTTCTAAGTGATTGAGTGCACCATTGGTTTAGAGGTTAAAATCAAAGACTTTCTCATTCCCAAATTTATAAATTTTCAGAAATTGTGTATGTATGTATGTATGTGTATGTATGTATGTATGTCTGTGGGACAGACAGACAGACAGACAGACAATTCCATATGAGATGACCTTAGCATCCCAAAAACATGTTTGTACAAATCTGGGTTCCCTTTATGGATATTTTTCTGACACTAGGACTGAAATATTACTCATTTAAGGATTTGCATATGAATAAGAAATGGGCTATGGGAAGGAGAGATACTTGCATGTAATGTTACAGGGGATTATGAATGGTTATGTTTTTACTTTTGGTGAAGATCAGAAGTTACTTCTTTATACTGTCTTTCTTTTTTTCTTTTCTTGTTTTTTTCCTTTCTGTGTTTAGTTTATATTTTATTTTACTATGATTATGAAATCTTTCAATTTTTAAAAAAGAGAACATGGGCATAGATATTATTTATATGGGATGATCTTAATGCCACGAAAACCACATTCTAATATAATTGAACTTAATCTTTTTAGGTAGCTAATATTCTACCTTTATTTATGAAATTTACATAGTGCTTCACTAGCAGATTCCAAGTATTATAAGCATAATTATGCATCCTGCAATGATACTTTTAATACCATCAGACATCAATATTTGCCTATTCCATATCCTTGGGAGACAATACCTGGATAAAAATGCCAAATCCAGTCTAAACTTCTGACTGACTATGTAACCAACAATAATAATACTATAATTATCTAAATAAGCATCTCAATTGTAATTATTTGTAAGTATAAGCAGACATACACAAATATAAGTATAAATACGGTAATATAATACAGTAGGTGATGCCATACTTATTGAGACAACATCTATTCTATTCTATTCCGTTCCATTCCATTGTGTGAAGATTTCCAGAAGACCCATGTTTTAGTAATCTTTTGGAAAATCACAAAGGAAGAGACCACTCCCACTTCTAAGACAGGCTATTGTTTTCTAAAAGGAGATCTTACAGAGAAAACCTGTGCCCCTCAATGGAAAGTCTTGATGGGAGGAACTGCGTTCAGGAAGACATGGTTTGCATTCAGAGAACAGGCAGATTCTATCTGAAACAGACTACTCAAATGTCCCCAGGCTCAAGCCACATAAATATAAGTAGCCATTTGAATAGCATATCAAAGCATACTAATAGACAATGCAGCTCCCATAATTATTATATGACAAGACTAAGTCTGGCCTATTCATCAAACAAACAGCAATATTGTGCACTTCTGAGTAGTCTCCATGGGAATCCCAGATAAAGTAATAAGTGAGATATACAATAAAGAGACAGTAAAAGAATGAGTATATTTTCAGCATGTCCTATTCCAGAATCGTTATGGAGTCAGGGAGCCTTATACATTTGATCAATCTTGATTTGAAAGGAATATGTAACTTGCAAACCAGCTAAAGGTGGGTAAATGTCCTCCTGTCCAGGGCTTTCACTTGCTCTTCTGATGGAGTTTAGATTTGATGAAGTAGACTAGTGTTGGCTGGGGAATTCTAGGAATGGAAGTCCATAGATCTTAAATTTATCAAAGTTGAGAAACGCTGAAGTAGACTATGATGCACCAAAGCTTATGCCGTATTAAATATAGAAGTGCTGCAGATTATTTATTGATGGTGCTGCAATAGACTAATATAGCTACGATTCTAAGAACTGTCTTAACATTGTAATTAAAAATCATTGATGTGAAAAAAAATATTCATATCTCTACATGATTTTTGTCATGTATTTATATTTATGCCAAAAGTCTACATGATATGTTTTAGTGGAAAAGAATGAGTATTAGCATTTGTATGCTGAGTTTGATCTCAAAAGAGTTGTTGAATGGGGCTGCACACATGAAAACTCAAGAAAGCTTCCTAACTAAGATATGTCTTTAACTTGTTAAAGATATGTCTTTAACTAAGATATGTCTTTAACATTTTAAAGCATTACTGAAAGATTTCCACAGACATTTAACAGAAAAGAAAATCATAGGCAAGATGGAAGGTAGCTAAAGCTATTACCTAAAGATATATGACATCAAATTGGCATAATGCATGTAGAAATAAATAAAATATTAGTTGGGGATGGATCATCAAGTCTACTCTTCAGCAGTAACATTCAGCAAATGGGTATATACCAGTGGTGGGTTTCAAATTTTTTTAGAACCTCTTCTATAGGTGTGGCCTGCTTTGTGGGAGTGGCTTGCTAGCCATGTGACTTGGTGGGAGTGGTTTGCCAGCCATGTGACTGGGTGGGCGTGGCCAACATGTAAAATGTGGTGAAACTCACTTAACAACGCTCTTGCTTAGCAACCAAAATGTTGGCTCAGAAACTCTGGCATTTGAAGCACACAAGTCTTAAAGCCTGTCAAGTTACAAGACCCTTGCATCCCCAACCCTTTAGAAAAAAAACCCAGGGATGTTCAAACTTGACAACTTTAAGACTTTAAGGTTTAGATAGGACTCTTAGAGGCGGTCAGTGTTCAAACTTGACAGCTTTAAGACTTGTGGACTTCAACTCCCAGTATTCCTCCTCTCGCTCTTTATCTTGATGATGTGAGAACAGGCGGGGGAGGGAGCTGGAACCGGTTCTAAATGGCACTGTAGATTTGTGGAATCTCTTCTATAGAAGAGGTTAGAACTGGCAGGAACCCACCCCTGGTATATACAATATACAGAGTGGCAAAACAAAATAGACTTTCAGTGGAATGGCTCACATTCACTTCTGGCATCTGCCCACAGAGCATACTTTTGTGTGATTATGGCAAGGATTCATTAGGAAAATGTAATTCAAAACTATAGTAAGTGCTCAGTTTCTGTGAAGTGACAACAGTGGAACAGTTATTTTATGTATAATATAGGATTGCCCCATTTTCAACATATTCAACCTTTTTGTTTACACAGCACATGAATAACTAGATACAGGAAATTCTAACAGGAATCTTTCTTTGCTATGGATAAAGAACTCAAGAGTAGAAAAATATTGTATTTTGTATGCTTTGTCTATTGCTTTAAAAAGTATGCCTTATTTGACTTCTGGTACAGAAGTTGCCTCCAGCCTGTGGATCAGATCCAATTCAAGAGGACTTTCAATCTATTCTTTAAAATTCCTCCATCATTCACTTTGAAAACAACATCTCATCTTTTTTCTTCATATTTACTTTATTCTCCTTTTAAATGTTCTGGCTGCTGATGTTTCAGATGTTTTCTCATACTTCCAGAGCACTTTATGTGAATCTGGTCTAGTTTCAGAAGTGTTTATCGTTTTCCACAATTCTCCACTGTTCTCTATACTGCAATTATATGAAGCTCCTTGGCGTATTCAGTTTTCTGGAAGTGTTCCATTCTAAATTATCTCTATATAAGTCCCATGTCAGGGGTGGGATCCTGCCAGTTCTAACCTCTTCTATAGAAGAGGTTCCACAAATCTACAGTGCCATTTAGAACCGGTTCCAGCTCCCTCCCTCCGCACATCATCAAGATGAAGAGTGAGAGGAGGAATTCTGGGAGTTGAAGTCCACAAGTCTTAAAGCTGTCATGTTTGAGCACCCTTCTTCTAAAAGGTTAGGGGTGCAAGGGTCTTATTACTTGACAGCTTTAACACTTGCGTGCTTCAAATGCCAGAGTTTCTGAGCCAACATTTTGGTTGCTAAGCAAGAGTGTTGTTAAGTGAGTTTCACCACATTTTACAAGTTGGCCACACCCACCCAGTCACATGGCTGGCAAGCCACTCCCACCCAGTCACATGGCAAGCAAGCCACTCCCACAAAGCAGGCCACACCTACAGAAGAGGTTCTAAAAACTTTTGAAACCCACCACTGCATGTGGTCATAGTTCAAGCTTAGTTGAGATCCCATATGATGTAGTGGGGTTGTGTGTGTGTGTGTGTGTGTGTGTGTATTGAATACATGAAAAGGATAGCATCTGGATATTGTTAATTTTGATACCAAATAATAGTGATAATATTAAAAATCTTAACTACCTTAATCATACTCACATCACTGAGATTGTTGGGGGCAAAATGCTGACTCTGTAAACTGCTTAGAGAGGACTGTAAAAGCACTATGAAGCAGTATATGTGCTATTGCTATTATAATAACATTATAAATATTACAATTAAAGTTGTTAACATTTTAGTATTTGCTCCACTATATATATAATCCTTCATCATTTAATTATTCAGTATTTTAATACACATTACTAATAACCATGATAATGTTATTCAAGTGTACATAATAACCATCATCTTTCAACTTCTGATGCTTTCATCCACATACTGATTTTAAAATATTATATAGGAATATGCACAATAATATTTCCTCTTTCTAATTTCTACCTCTATTCTAAATCTTCATAGCACAAATCTTATATTAGTAGGTATTCTATTTCTATCCATCATCTCTTGCCAATTTTAGTATTTCAATTTTTGTTGATTTTTTTTTGCATGTTTTCCATACTCCTCCCTTGGAATTTTGTATCTCCATGCATCATTTATATTTGATCTAAATGTTTCTTCTTCCTCTACCTCTCGCTGCCAAACCTTCACTATGCCTATCAGTGTCTCTATCCTCACTTCAGGAATGTCTTTCTGTGTATCCAGTTCTATTTTTAATCTCTTAATGTATAATCTGCCTGATCTATTTCATCCATTTTAATTGTGTCTTCTCCTTTTCTTTTTGATTCATTTGTTGTTTTATCTACTCTATTCTTTCCTCTGTTTTTTCTATTTTCTCTTCTATTTCCTGGGTTTCCTGTTCATTTTTCATTGTCATTTCCTGAGCATTTTCTGGTCTCACAACTATATCATGTATCAAATCCTTTATCTCCCTGTGGTTCTTTATTATAGTTTCATGAATACTTTGAAACATAAATAATATTTCTTTTTGAAATACACTTATTTTTCCCTGTTGAAGCATTTTGTCTTATTTTAACAAGTCAAGAGGTTACTCAATAATCTACCAAAATCCCAAACTCTCGGTTTTCTGTAACACCAAAAATCCAATATTAAAACAATTTACTCAGTCCCAAAATTATTCCTCAGGATACACAATATTTATAGTTCTTTATAGTCATCAACTGGTCAGATTACTCCTTCCAGTTCTCCAAAAACTTTTTAAAAAAAATTTTCTTCCCTCACTCATCATTTGTAGCATCAGACTAGAAAGACCATTATCAGCTCCCAAAAAGAAAGTGTCTGCGTCTTAGTGATTAAGAAATGTTGCATTGTACAATAACCAAAACCCCTCTAGGCAATGGGGTTGGGATGAGTTCAGGGAGAAGAGTAAGAGGGAGCAATAGTGGTCTTAAGAGAAAAGCTTATTTGGTCTTACACAAGATGCTGACTGGTTTAACCATGATAAAAATATATATTGAACTATTTTTGCTTGGTTGTCTCCCAAGAGATTACTGCTACACAGCTTTCATTCCATTAGGACATGATGGGGACTTTTTCCAGCCCAAGGGCAGAATTCCAGTATCAAAAAAGATTTTAGAGGAAGACAAATTCCAGCCCTGATAAAATGAACAGCGACAACAAATGGGCCTTTTATTTTAAACAGAATCTATTTCCATCCTGTAATCACACCTGCTAGTTTTAAACACAAAGATTCCTTCCAAGCATGCTTTTGAAACAAGGTCTTATGCCAATTTACGCAGAGGCATGTTTTGCTGAATTGTCAAACATATTTCTTGGTAAGTGGAAAAAGCAAGTTAGAATAGAATTCCAAAGGACAATCAGTAATTCAGAGTCTTATTTTTGATTTATTTAAACTCCCCACCTCCAAAACAAGAATTCATGTTTGCTTAGAAGCAATATTTTTAAACACTAAACCAAGGCAGATAAATAACATATAGAAATTACTTCTCAATCATGAAATAATTTACAACTACCATTTCAGCACTGTCTGCCTTCATAGGAAAATCAGGAAAGGATGCTAAAAATTTTTTGGGGGGGAAGTCCTGCAGTTGGTTTTGATGCCTAATGACTATAGTTTTCTTGGCAATATTTTCAAAAAGATTTGCTAGAACCCCTTTTCTCGGTCTGAGCAAAAATCACAGCAAAAGATATCCAACTGGCTTCATGTCTAAAGAAAGGCTAGAATTTAGATTTCCCAGCTCCCAGTTTGGCACGATTAAACACCACATCAGACTTTTGGTTTGGCATCACTGCAGGACAGTCATAGGGAGTGGGGCTCTGCGAACCTAGGCTGAACCCTCTTTGTTGAAGGGCCCTTAATAGGCTAAAGTCACCCTGAAGGGGTGATGAAGAAAAGAGGGGTACCTTGAAGGTTGTGGAGAGCAGCAGCTCTCCTGCTTGATCTAAGGCTTACCATCCCATCCAACAACAAAGAGGAGAGGCACCATAATGACCACTGTGAAGCTGGGACAACCGAAGAAAAAAAATGCACTGGAGCGGTTTGTGGACAGGGTGAGGTGATTTTCAATTTCTATACTAGAGATCAAACCCCAAAGAAAAAAAACTCTGAAAAGATAGACTCTCTAAAGTGGTAAAAAAGTGGAGAGCAAACACTTAGAGAATGATAACAGACCCAAAAGAAAGTGAAACCTAAGGAAGAATACAACATTTTTAAAATATAGAAAGTCTAAACTTGAATATTTTATTGGCAATATTTTGAAAAGGCATTTTTTGCCTCCCGGAACTCTGCCCCTTCACCAAAATGGTCATGCATAGCCTGTAGAAGGCTTTCAGAGTGCTCCTGGGGGCTGGGGAGGGCAGAAATTAGGGGGAAACGGCCCATTTTTTGCCCCCCAATCCCCCATCAGCACTCTATAAGCTTCCTAAAGGCTATCCATGCCTTTTTTGACAAAAAATGACCCCGTTTTCGCAAACAATGGGCCATTTTTGCTCCCCCCAACCCACCAGGAGCACTCTACAAGCCTCCTAAGGGCTATTCATGCCCTTTTTTTTAAAAAAAGGGCCCATTTTCACGAAAAATGGGCCATTTTTGGGAAGTTTACAGACTGCAAAAACATTTTTTAAAAAATCCTCTTCAAAACCTTGATGTGTCTTATACTCCGGTGCGTCTTATACTCCACAAAATCTGGTAAGTATACATAACATTATGTGAAATGGTGTACAGGGCCAGGAAATTATATAAATGTATGGCTGCTCTTTTGAGGAAGGGATTCACAGATCGCTGAAATTCTCTTATGGTACTATATTCAATGATTTGCCAGTTTGAAACTGAAAGAATGAATACTGATTGGCTAATGTGTTTTATGAACGATGATCAAAATGAGGATGGTGAATATAACATGGATTAATTATGGTTTGGTTTTGAAGTGCACTGAGAATTACTATCTAATAGAAAGAGTGTGGTATGTCAGAATTCTTCTAGATTCTAGATTTTAGATAGCATACACACATTTGTCTGGCCTTTAGTCAGTCTTTCCTACCGCTTAAACACCAGATCATTAAGATCTAGTTTCTATACATGGACTTTGTAGTAACTATGGAAGTCTATGGGAGGAAGTTCAAAATATTAGGAAAATTTTTGTCATTCTGATCCACAGCAGTTGCCAGATTCCTCTTGTTTATCCATCAGGATAAGCTGATGTGACTAAGTAGAAATGTGTTCTGGGTAGATGCTTATGGGTTCAGCAAAAAGAAAAAAGGAAAAAAAGGGTATCGGTAGAAGGAAAGAATTAAGTTTTTACATCATCACTCTTAATTCAAAGCACATTCAGGTTCAGTATCACAGTACTGTGAAGGCTATTAATGGCAATCCAGTACACCTGAATGAACAAATTGCAGGACAGTTTGTGCAATAATTCTAAAGGAAAAGAAAATTCTATGGGGGAAGAAAAGTGGCATAAGTTATAAGGGACAAAAAGTAATACCTTTTAAGATACAGAAGCAATAATTCTTAAGGCTGTGTGCTTTGAGACTTAACTCTCCTGTTGATCACAGATTGCATAAAGCTACAATTTCTCTCCTAGCAACATATTCCTAAATTTTTGCTGCATTTCATGGGGCTATATTTGGTCCTATGGCCTGCACAGAAATTCTGCATGTGAATTTTTTCCTCTGCTTTTGGAACTGCTTGAAAAATCCGGCTTGTCCAGATACCAAGTCAAAAATATAAAAAGTCAATGTACACAAAGATAGGTAAATATTGATAGTTTATCCATTACTGGCTTTGGTATGTGAACAAAAACCACGGGGCAGATGTTGTGGAAGAGCCAGAAGGGAATACAGAAAATCCAGAAGAAAAAAGGTTTTCTTTTCAGAAAGCTGTAAGAAAGACATATTAAACATCAAAGACAGTTTAAGATAGAGCTCAAATGGAAGAATTACAGGTAATCCTCAAGTTACAACAGTTCACTTAGAGATCATACAAAGTTACGACATTTCCCCCCCCCCCCTCCGTCAGTACTTATGACACAGTCCTGAAGTTACAAATGTTGCACCACCACAGATGACTGCAAAGGCACTGCAACATTTGGCTTGGTTATTTCCCCCCCTGCCAGGTCGCCACAGGCACTGGGCCTGTGGATTCTCTCCTTGAGAAGGAATTAGCGTATCTTCAGTTTCTTGGATTGCTTTGGTGCTTCAGGCCTTTGGTGCGATAACAGAGAATGGAGGCATAAAGTACCGCAAGATAATACGAGATCAGTAGTGCAAGATCTCACGCTACTGATCTCATGGTCTCACGCTACTGATCTCATGGTACTTTAGGTCTCTGTTCTCTGCAAAGGGAGGCCTGGACAGGATCTGTGGCAAAAGCCTTTGTAAATGGAGGGAAGGCCTGAAGCACTAAATCCTTCCCTTCATTTGCTAAGCTTTTTGCTGTCTTAAACCATATTGGACAATAGAACGTGTTTTGTCCTCCTTTTCATTGTAAAAAAGTTGGTCACCTTATGTCTTTGCAAAAAGTCATTGCCACAGAGGCCAGAAGGGGCTCCCGTGTCCCACTGGGCCTCTTTATAACAGCAAAGGACTTTTCTCTAGGCCTTTGCCAATGAGAATGAAGCCTGGAGGGGGGCATGCGTCCCTCCAGGCCTCCGTTTACAGTGGCAAATGGCTTTCTTCAGGGCCCTTGTTGATGAGAAACTCCCATCTTTGAAGGCAGGAGAGCTTCAAGCTCCACTGCAGACCTTTCACAGTTCAAGGCTTAAAGTGTTTTCTAAGCCAGAAAAAACCCATCTGGGATAGGGGAAGGCTTTTGAAATCGACCCTTCTGCTCCCTTGGGAAGCCAGGCACCCTCAGGCTGCTTCTCGAAGAAAATGAAGAAGTAATTGAGTGAGTCCCTGGCTGGGGTGGGGCAACCAAGCAAGTTCACTGTGGAAGAATCAGCCATTTTTAACGGACAATAAAAGGTGCCACTGCTTCTTAGGCATTAGGGTAAATTTTGCATATTTACCTTTCATGCTGAAAGAGGCTTTCTCTAGTTGCAGCCTGTCCTTTCCTTTTTTGTGGAATTATCATCATTTTTGAGGCTTTGTAATTTAAGATGGTGAGATGGAGGAACTGAGATACCCCAGCCAGACAAAGAAGCCTGATATAACTTGAAACTAAATATTTATTATTATTTATTTATTATTAGCGTTTATATACCGCCCCCTCTCCCGAAAGGGACTCGGGGCGGTGTACAGTCCGTATTAAAATACAACAGATTAAAACGTAGAAATAACTATATAAATACATGTATAAGAGGAGGATAAAATATGCCAAACTGTACAGCTAATAAATAAATCAATACAAAAGTTTAAAAGCATTGTGGAAACTATTCCTGAAATTATTTTTATAATTTTTGGCTTAAATCTTTCAGAGAATTTTACATCATTAGCTGACTTAACAGACTCGGTGTTCAGAGTTTAAACAAGAAATCTCAGTAGGAAGTGTGGAGACTGCTGCTAAGGAGGCTGAACAGTTTCATTTTTAACAGCTTCTGATTGGTCATTTGTGGTCATCTGTGGTAAAGCTCTAAAACGTTTTTTGAGGCTTTTTAATATAATAGTGCTGATTCACCACAAGAGGGAGCCAAAAGACAAAAAAGTATTGCTCTTTTAAAGAACATTATTAGTCTTATTAAACCCAGTGTAACATAGATTTCAACCCCATAAATCTGAAACTTTTAACTTTAAAACCTAAATTTTGTAATTTTAAATCCAAAAAAAAGGATGCAGAGAAAGAAGACAAAGAAACAGGGGTGAAATGCTACTGGCTCGGGCCGATTCACTGGAACCAGTAGTAAAAATGCTATTGGTTTGCCCTAACTGGTAGTAAAAAAATGCTTTAAAAAGCTTTTTAAAAGTTCTGACGATCGCACTGCACAGCTGATTGTTGCACTGCTGATTGTTGGAACTTAAAAAAAAAAACGTTTTTAAGCATTCTTAAACTACCGGTTCGGGCAAACCAGCCCAAACTGGTAGCATTTCACCCCTGTTTCTCTGTCTTCTTCCTCTGCAAGCAAACCAGTAGCAGACTTCAGAGCATTTCACCCCTGCAGAGAAATTAGAAAGATTATCAGGAGATATAGAACTCTTTATGCATGAGTATATGTCAAAAACTCATGAGCATATTCAAAATGTCAGAATAAAGCTGTAAGCTGTTCGATTCACTAGCTAGGGAACTCTGGAGAGAAATCCAATGTCTGAAAGGAGATATGAAACAAAGGATAGCCAGAATAGATTGTATGAAGCATGGATTGGAGAAGACAAACTGTTTATATGAAGCTGAATTGGAAGAGATAACAACTCTGGAAGCTCAGATTAAAGAATTTCAATTAAGATTTTGTGGAATACTCGAACAACCAGGAGAAGATATCAGATTAAAATGGTGAAGGCCTTGTCTCAGTTCATTAATTAAGAGAAAAACAAAATGGAAATTGATTTAGATAAGATATAGAGAATAAACTTCAGATTTGCCGCCACGAGAAAGTTACAAAAGAATGTTGTAGTTCATTTTTCAGGAAGAATAACAAGGGATCAGGTTCTGGATTGCTGGATTTTAAACACAGGCTGAAAATGGGAAATATAGATATTATTATCTTGAAGGAAATTCCAGTCAGAATTTTGAAAAAAAACATCCTGAAGCAGATAAAAAATTTATTCCATTGGGTTAAATTGGAAGGGGTGATACTTATCTATCATGAGCAAAGATTTAGGCTGAATTCCATAGAGAAAACTAAGGACTTTTTGATTAGACATAAATTAATTCCAGATCCAGGTGGAGCAATGGGTATAGAAAAGAAGTTAGTGATGGAGCAAGCCCCAAAAGGTAGCATTGAAGAAGATGTGGCAGAGAGAAAAAGAAAGAAAGAAGAAGTTGTAGCCAAGATAGTTGTACAGGAATCTACAACGGTGCTTAAAGATAGAGATTAAATCTATCACGTAGAATATTAATGCAGCAAATGCCCCATCTAAGCATAAAAATGATTTCATTATTTGAGGAAACTTTATGTTGATATAGTCTCTCTCCAAGAAACACATATTAAGAAACAAGATAAGAAATATCTGATAAATAAATGACATGGGGATGAATTTATACCAGCTGGTGTAAAAAAGATTAATGGAGTTGTTTTATGTATAAAACCCCAATTTAAACCCAAGCTACTTATAGCAGATGAATATGGCAGCTTTGTAGTAGTGGAAATTGAATGTAATGGAATAAAATAAATAGTTGTGTGTGTGTGTAGGCCAAATGATGATAGAAGCATTTTTTAAACATTTAATGGACCAGTTACTGCCCTTCTTGTATGGAAACTGGCTTATGTTGCAGGATTGGAAAGGAGTGACTACACCAGCTTTGGATAGAACATCCATCAAAGGGGTCAAACCCTCACAGGGTAAATTATCCAAGACTTTTTTTTTTGAGATGATGTACAAACTAGTATTAATAGATTCATGGAGATAAAAACGGAGATGACAGAGAATATACCTTATTTTCTCAAAGACATAAATCTTTTTCAAGCATTGACATGATATGGATATCCAAAAATCTCACAAATAAAATTCTGAAAGTGGACATTCTACCTAAATCTTTCTCTGACCATAATCCTGTGCATTTGGTTTTAAGAGGAAAGAGCTTGAATTTCAGATGGAGATTAAATGAAGCTATTCTACAAAAGGAAAGGGTTGTAAAAGACTGTAAAAAGAAACTGCAAGTACTTTGAGAATAATTTGGATAAAGGGACATGCTTAATGACAGTATGGCATACTAGTAAAGTGGTAATGAGGGGCTATTTTATACAGCACAATTGCGTAGAGAAGAAAAAAAATTCCAGGAAAAGATGTAAAGGAGATTGGAAGATATTAGACAGAAAGAAATTCAGCTGCAAAAGACACTTATGGATTCTAAAATTTTACACCTTATCAAATTGTTATGGCAACAATTATCTATGTCAACAACACAGGAAACAGAAACAAAATTGAACTATACAAAACAAAGACATTTCAAGTTTACAAATAAACCAGGTAGATAGTTGGCATATAAATTAAGAAAAGAAAGGGAAAAGAAAATGATGGGGAAAATCTGTGATTGTAATAACAGATAATTAACAGATGACTTGTTAAAAAGTCATTTCATAATTTCTATTCAAATCTGTATAAAATAGAGGAGCTAGATATGTCAAAAATAGATGAATATCTTTTAAGACAACAGTTGCCTAAACTGTTACAAACCCAGAGACAATTTATGAATAACCCAATAACTACCTTTGAGATTAACAAATTAACAGAGTTGGAAGGGACCTTATAGATCATCTAGTCTAACTTCCCACTCAGTCAGGGGAACTACACCGTTTTTGACAAATGGCAGTCCAATCTCTTCTTGAAAGTCTCACGTGATGAAGCCCACACAACTTCCGAAGGCAAGCTGTTCCATTGGTTGATTGTTCTCACTATCAGAAAGTTCCTCCTTATTTCTAGGCTGAATCTCTCCTTGATCAGTTTCTATCCCTTATTCCTTGTCTTGCCTTCATGTGCTTTGGAAAATAGCTTGACTCCCTCCATTCTGTGGCAGCCCCTCAAATATTGGAACACTGCTATCATGTCTCCCCTGGTCCTTCTCTTCATTTGACTAGCCATGCCCAGTTCCTGTAACCGTTCTTCATATGTTTTAGTCTCCAGTCCCCTAATCATCCTGGTTACTCTTCTCAGCACTTATCAGAAGCCATTAAAAAAATGAGGCTAGGCAAAGCCCCAGGCCAGGTGGTCTCACAAGCCAACATTATAAGTGCTTTAAGGATGAACCTCTTCAACTACTAAAGGACAGAATGAATGATATACTACAGGGGGGAAAGATACTCAAGTTGTGGAAAGAAGCCAACATTATATTGTTACCAAAGGAGGGTCAAAATGTTACAAAGACAAAGAATTATAAACGAATTTCATTATTAAACAAAAATTACAAACTTTTTGCTGCCATTTTGGCAGAAAGACTAAAGAAGATTTTACAGGTATGTATACCTGAAGACTAAGCAGGCTTTTTGCCAAAAAGACAGCTATGAGATAATGTGAGGATTGTCTTAAATATTATTGAATAGTTACAATATCATAATGAGAAACAGGCTGCCTTAATATTTTTAGATACAGAGAAGGTCTTTGACAATCTAAATTGGGCCTTTATGTTTAAGGTGCTAGAAGAAATGGACTTTAGAGCGAATTTTATTCAAAGTATTAAAGTGATCTACATGTCATAAAATTGTCACAATTGTTCATTGTCACAGCAAAAATGATCATAAATGGTGATTTAACAAATTCATGTGAAATTCAAAAGGGTACAAGACAAGGTTGTCTCTTGTTCCCTCTGTTGTTTATTTTGGTATTGGAAGTTCTGAATAGAGGTATCAGACAAGATGATAAAATAAGGAGCATAAATATTAAGAAAGAAGATTATAAATTGAAGGTCTTCGCTGATGATCTAGTTTTATATTTACAGGACCCAAAAACAGTATAGAATATTTGATGAGGAAATTAAATGAGTTTGGGGCTTTGACAGGTTTCAAAAGAAACAAACAGAAAACAACAATGCTGATCAAGAATACGTCTTCTCAGGACAGTGATATATTGAACAAAAAGTTGAGTTTTAGGGTTGAGAAAAAGGAGTTATGTTGACAAATACAAATATAAAACTGTTTCAAAACAATTACCATATTTTTCCGAGTATAAGACACACCAAATTTTTTAAAAAGTAGGTAGGTAGATAGACGGATAGATAGAGAGAGAAAGAGAGAGAAATACAGTAGGTAGGTAGAGGGATGGAGAGGAAGAAATAGAGAAAAATAGAGATAGAGAAATACAGTAGATAGGTAGGTGTTTCTGCTGGGACAGCACTTGATCAATGCAATTTTCATCAATCACTTAAAGAGCTTTCCAAAAGGAAAAAAAAGTTTTTGCATTCTGCAAGCCTCCCAAAAACGGCCCGTTTTTCACAAAAATGGGGCCGTT
The DNA here is from genome assembly GCF_964273705.1 of Natrix helvetica. Classification (NCBI taxonomy): domain Eukaryota; kingdom Metazoa; phylum Chordata; class Lepidosauria; order Squamata; family Natricidae; genus Natrix; species Natrix helvetica. Next base: position 48,117,654 of record NC_138549.1, on the reverse strand, counting down.
TTTTTTTTCTTTTCAAAAAAAGGCATGAAAAGGCATGAAAAAAGGCTTGCAGAGTGCTCCTACGGGGTGGGATGGGGCAGAAACGAGCAAAAAACAACCCGTTTTTTGTAAAAAAAATTGCATGCATAGCCTTACGGAAGCTTATAGAGCAACGATGGCGAACCTTTTTTTGGCTCGCATGCCATAAGTGGGGGGAGTGCAGGGGGGTCATATGTAGGCGTGCTGCACCCATAATGCAATGTGCACCTCCCCAGTGCGCATGCGCGCACATAGGCACGACCCCCCCCCCCATTTTTGCATGTTTTTTCACCCTCCCCAGGCTGCTATAAAGTCTCTGGAGCCTGGGGAAGGCGAAAAATGGCTTTAAAAAAGGGTGAACTCAGCTGGCCAGTGCGTGCATGCGTGCTGGCCAGCTAACAGGGCAGCGCCTTGCATGCTTTGACAAATGGCTCCGCGTGCCACCTGTGGCACGTGTGCCATAGGTTCGCCATCACTGTTATAGAGTGCAAAAACCGGCCCATTTTTTGCTAATTTTTGCCCTCCCCAGTCGCCAGGAGCTCTCTGAAAGCCTCCATAAGGGTATGCACAGCCATTTTGGTGAAGGGAGGCAAAAAAATGCAATATTCGGTGTATAAGATGCACCCAGATTTTCAGCCTCTTTTTTGAGGAAAAAAGGTGCATCTTGTACTCCGAAAAAAACGGTACATATTAAACAGGACTTACAAAGCTGGGATAAATTGCACTTATCATTATTAGGTAGAATCTCTGTAATCAAGATGAATATTTTTTATTTCAGATGTTACCAATACTTAGAATTGATAATCCATTTAAACAATGGCAGAAGGATATTTCTAAGTTTAAATGGCAAGGGAAAAAAACAAGAATTAGATATAAGCTACTGCAAAATGCTACAAAAAGAGAGGGTTTGGATCTACCAGACATGTAATTGTATTTTGATGCACACTGTCTGGCCTGGTAAAAAGAGTGCACAGCTTTATTACATGAGACAATCCAGGAACAATAACAGCAAAGAGATTAGTAATAAATAGTATGTATATACTATACATACATGAACTATAGGCAGACGTCAAACAATCAGTAAATTACAGCAGGGAGAACACATGGTGAGAGATGTCCTAATAGGTGCCTCTTCTTATTCTACAGGCGCTTAAAGGGATAACAGCTAAAAACCTTGCTGACTCATTCCATCAGTGCATCATTGCATCATCGTAGCAGATCTTAAATCACTATCCTGACAAGATGAAACCAGAATTTTTCCTTTGGGGCCTCATGGAAAAAAACCTGGAGAAAAAATTTGGGACTTTGTTACTACATATGTTGACAACAGCAAGACTATTGTATGCACAAAAATGGAAGGACACTTTGATTCCTACTGTGGCCAAATGGTTGCAGAAGCTGATGGAGTTGGCTAAAATGGCAAAATTGAGTACGGTAATTTTCTTGGCAACAAAATAGAGGTTGTTCACCATTGCTTTCTTCTGGAAGGTTTTTTCAACTTTCCAGTCCATCTACAGTATAGTATTTTTTGGTGTTCTAGTATCCAAGTAGTATTGTGGTCTCTGCCTGCTTTCTTATAGAGATCAGCCAAGCCCAGACTAATTCTGGGCTTCTAAATGCATAGACAACTTAGAAATAATCACATAGAAACATATACATAAATATTAAAAATATAGGTTACAAAGCAAATTGAAACTGACAGACAATATAGTTAGCAACAGTGAGCTGTTTTATATGTATGAGAATGAATTTAAACTTATTTATCAGCATTTAGCATAAAGAGAAATGAGGAAATAGAAAACTGGTATTCTTTCTGTATGAGCCAGATATATAAATCTCATTTCTTTCTCTGCTGATTTTCTCCAGCTTCCAGAACAGCATTCTTTGCTGTTCAATGTACTACAGCTTGCCTCTTATGACATAATATGGTTTGTACCTCTGGATAGGTTTGATAAGCATCCATTTGCAGTCCCATCTCGCACATAATATTTTTACATTTGAAATTCATTGAGGAACAGAAAGACAAATATTCAAATAAAAATGAACATAAATTAATAGCTTTGGAGGCATTCCAGTCCATGAACTATATTGCACAATTCAAAACCACTGTCACATTCTTTCAAAGCTCTTTCCAGATGTTCCTTGGTTAACAGTTATATCTATTTGCCATCCACAAATATGAAAGGAAGAGGTCTCAGACCTGGAAATATATAAATATATGTTTTATATCTCTATTACTTCAAGACAGAGAAAAGAAGTATCCCATAAAAAGGGACAGGGATGTATATTTAACAGACTCAATCAAACTTGTTGAAGAATTAGTTATGAATCAATAAATTGGTGCACATCATATTTTTCAGGCAGAGAAATTAGGCTAGTGTAACATCTTCTCTACTGAAAAAAGCCCAAATATTTTGAAGAAGCCAATATAATATCCCTAAAATCAGATAGAAATTCTATATAGTATTACAAGCTTTGGGCAAGTTTTGAAGAGCTCTTCAGATAGAAGAATGGAAAAGAATTCTCAGATTTCCAATGGTATGGTGTTCTAACACATCCATGAGCACAGTGGCTAGTATTTAACCTCTTCCACCTCTTTTTAATGACAATATAGGATTATACTTTAATTACATTATTGAATGTATGAGACATATTCCACATTAAAAATGTTGTTCATGCTCACAGCCTGGTGGTATGTGAGCACCTTCCCACTTGCTTGATGTGCTTTTTGCCTGAGTCCAAGCCCTCGGAACCCTCATGTCAGAAGGTTCCTCTTAAAAATCTTGCTGGAGTATATCAAAAGTTTCTCTGCCAATAATAAGATTTCAAATTTGTGACATCACTGAAGCAAAATTAGAATACCAGTTCCCAACAATCCTGCATATGAGTTCTAAATCTTTCTTTCATTTCTGCAAATTCTGCCATCTGGATAAGCTTAGGACTGCATTCCCTCCCACTGACATACACACAGAGATAAACTCTCTAGAGTTGTAGCCTGCAAGTTTTCCCCAGGCCCTGTGCTGATTTCCATCCCTCTCCTCCCACCTCGCCCCCAGTTAATAATAATATGCTAGTCACAGCTTTATTTTTGTTTCCTTGGTTGATCCCTCCATCTGCTCATGACTGCATCAATTCACCAGTCATGTTCCTGTCTCCTGCTGCTCTACACCACAGTACCACCCAATCATTGTCTCCCATAAATCAGTCAATCCCCTTAAACAAACCCCCCAGAGCTGGTAAATCCTTCTGACATTAGTCAGACAGTGAAAGAAGCTGAACTTGGCCTTTTTCTTTCTTTTTCCTCTCTTTACATAAAAGTGCCCCCTCCACAACAATAATTGTAGCAGCTTGCTGACCTCTAATCAAAAAAAGGAAGCAAGCAGGTTTTTCAAAACGAAAGAGCTGACCCGGCATTTGACTTCCCTCCTGCTTCACTCGTATGGTTTGGTATTGGTTTTTCATTCACTCTATATTAGAGTCCTGCTTGAGATGTCCCTAATAGGACATTTGGTAATGAAACTGGGAAGCTGTTTACCATTCTCCAAAAACAAACAAACAAACAAACAAATAAATAATGGGCCTGAACACCACCCACCTGCTTTTATGCACATTACTATAAACCAGGGGTGGGCAATTTCCCAAGGGACATCATGAGAAACTGGGACTGTTGTGTAGGACTGTGAAGGTGCATAGATATACACTCAGGCACATGCCTAAATTGAAAACAAAATAGAAATTGACTTCAAAATAAAAACAATGAAGTTGCATTGCATACATGGCATACATTTATTTACATTTGAATTCTAATTTCCGATTGACCTCATGTGGGCTGGATAGGGAGAGTTGAAGGATGTATAAAAATCGAAATAAAAGGTAAAGGTAAAGGTAGCCTATGGGCTGTAAAATGCCCAGGTCTCCTATAAATGATACAACTATATTTGAGCACAGTTGTGATACTTGTACAAAGGCAGCAAAAGACACTGCCAATTTATATTGTTACACACTGTTCCAGAAATTATCTGAAGTGTTTTTCAACATAGCACTCAAATAAAACTAAGTCACTGTTGAGGTCTTTGCTATTTTCTTCTTCTTGCGAAACATAAATATTAAATGCAAGCAGTAAAAACCAAGCACAAACTTCATATAAAGGAGTAACAAAAATGAGCTATTCAAATTACAGTAAAGATAGTAAGCAATGTCAAACCTACTATGAGGGAGGATGGAAATAGTAGTTTTGGCTGATATGGGAAATTAAGGCTGATACGAAAAAAATGAGCCTCACTTCATGGCCACTAAATCATAAAAACTTCTAGGATCTTATAGTCAGCTTATCTCAAACCCTTTTTGAATCCCCTTATTGTATGATTAATAATACCCAAGACTGTAATAGTTTTCCTAGTATCAAACATCACTTACTTTATTGGGTGGATGCAGAAAAGTAGAAAAAGGGATGAAGTTCATTAGAACCCGTCTTATCCTGTATGACTATCCAGAATTTGCCTCAGCTGAAACCCAGAAAAACCCACAGATTCTAGATCAGGGGTGTCCAACCTTGGCAGCTTTAAGACCTGTGAAGTTCATCGCCCAGAATACCCTAGCCAGCCATTTGTGTATGCATGCATTGCATGTCTATGCATGTTTATAGTCCTACTGCTGGCTTTTGAGAGTTCCTTATCAAACACCTTTGACTAGAAGTGTGTATGAAGTGGAAAACACACAGGTTATGGTTCAAGAGACCAATTCCAGGTGGGCCACAATCTGGCCAAATCTAGAACAGAGATGCCCAACCTTAGCAACTTTCTCTATGTAGTCAGTTGTTTTTTTTCATTGTTTCTACCAATTCATCTAGAATATATGTTAAACTAACCAGCCTATAATTTCTCATTTCTCTCCTGGGTACATTTTAATTCATTAGCTAGCTTCCAGTTGTTTTAGCCCAATTTGAAGACAAGTTACATATTTTGCCATGCTGTCAGCTTTGTCACAGTTCAGTTTTCTAAAAAAAATGTCTTGGGTGGATGCCTTATGTGTTAATTATTGCAAAATCTCTCTAAATGTCCCAGAATGTGTTATCTTGTTATCTCAATTTACTCCAATTTCTCTGATTCCATTCCTGGGAATGCAGGCTCAGGTATCTATTCTATATACAGTATAGTTGCAAAGAATTCATTTTGTTAAGCTCTTACTTGCTTTGATGACTAGAAGGTAATTTCTCTGCAATCTTTACATGCTCTTGGAACTTCCTTTTCACTCCTTTGTCATCTCTTGGACCAGACTTTCTCTAGCTGATTATCTGCTTTGAATAATTTAAGGTTCTTACTGTTCCCCTTAATAAATATTTTGTCACCTATTCTTCAAAATCTATTTTGCTTTCTTTCTTATCATCAAACATTCATACTTCAAGAGTCCTTATTAGAACAGGCCTATTTCCTCAAGGATGCCTTAACTTGTCCAGCTTCCTAGACACTAGTAGGTCATGGACGTGGCTGATCTTTCTTGCAGCATTCCAACTGACATTTTATTAAAATGGATTTAAATAACCTCTAGGAATTATTATGAATTTTGGCTTGTTTGTTCTTTTCAGGCTCCATTTTACCAGATCCCTCTTTTTTCAGATTTTCTTCTTTATAGTCAAGTGTTCTTTATTGGCCACTAAGGCAGAGATTAGCTTGGGCATGGGTAAATGGCAACTTCAGAAGATATATGTAAAGTAAGTGAAGAGCATAAAAGAAAGGCACTCAAAAAGCAGCCAACTCATATTAGCACTGGGTGTCTTTATGTGTGAGAGAAGGTATATTTCATGCCCGTTATTTGCCTGTTTTTCACAAAAATGGGAGGGGGAGGGGTTTGGGAGGCCGAAAATGGCTGTATTCAATGTATAAGATGCACCAACATTTCTACGCTCTTTTAGGGGGGAAAATGTGCGTCTTATACTCCGAAAAATACGGTAACATTTGGAAAGGAACAAGTCCAGATAATATCCCTGGGCATGTTCTTAGGGAATGTGCAGACGAGTTGGCTTGTGTTATCACAGATATTTTCAATCTTTCACTGCAGCAAGCAGTGGTCCCATTATGTTTTAAGACAGCTATTAATTTGCCAGTCCCAAAAAAGTCTGCAATTACAGGTCTCAATGATTACCATCCAGTTGCACTTGCATCCATCATAATGAAATGTTTTAAGAGGCTGATAAAAGACATTATTGTATCCTACCCCTCACTAGCATTTGACTCGCTTCAGTGTGCTTACCATTCAAATCACTCTACAGAGGATGCTATTTCTTCTGTTGTCCATCTGAGCTTGGAGAACTTAGAGGAAAGAAACACTCATGTGCAAATATTGTTTGTCAACTTCAGCATTTAATACAATCATCCCTCAGCATCTGGTAGACAAACTAGGTCTTTTAGGCTTTAATACTCCTTTGTGCAGCTGGATTCTTGATTTTCATATTGATAGGACCCAATATATTAGAGTTGGGACTAATATTTCTCACAGGTTCTCTTCAGGGCTGTGTCCTAAGTACGCTGTTGTTCATCCTGTTGACCCAGGATGTGCTAAGTTTGCCCACCAACCATATTGTGAAGTATGTGGATGATACAACAGTCGTGGTCTTATTCAAGATGACAAGGGTGCTTACTACAAGGAGGTAGAAGGTTTAGTGAACTGGTATAACAAAAACAGCTTCATTTTTAATGTAGGAAAAACTAAAGAGATCATTTTCGATTTCAAAAAAGACAGGCACAGCATTAACGATTCACCTGTTGAGGTGTTTAGCAGTATCTAGTTTCTGGATGTGCAGCTAACAGGGTAGGCTTGCTTGGTCGCTCAACATTGAGACACTGGTGAATTGGGCACAGCAGGGCCGCATTTTCTGTGTCGCATGAGAAAAGTTCATCTTTATCCTTTATCTTTACCATTTTCTATAGAGGGACGATCAAGAGCATCCTGTCATATTGCATTACTGTCTAGTTTGGAAGCATTATTGCTTCAGACAGGAAGGCAGTGCAGAAAGTGGTGAGGGTGACAGAAAAGTTTATTGGTAGTTCACTTCTTTCTAGCGAGGACATAGCATACAAGCAATGCTTGAGTAGGGTCCTCGGGATTGTCTGGGACACTACACACCCTCTTCGTAACCTATTTTCCTTGTTACCTTTTGGGAGGAAGCTTCTAATATTCAAAGCAGAACATCTAGATTCTGTCACAGTTTTGTTCCATATAGCATCAACCTATTGAACTCTCTCGTTTCCTCTTTCCACAATGCATTCAAAATGAATCTTGCTGTATGGGGCTGTTGGAGCTACCACTGTGAAGCAAGGCAGGTGTTGCACCATGGGTGGCCTAGATGCAGGGGGCCTGAGGTAAGCTGGTGTGGGGCAGCTCCACCCCATGCCTCGCCTCGTGGCCATGGCACAGGCATGTCACTTGGCGTCCTGTTACAGTGCCACATGGGCTCCTGCTACACATGGTTTCTGATACTACCGCCTGGCTGCAGGGGCCCTGATAAGCTGGTGTGCACGTGAGCCAGCTCCCCCCCTCACCTCACCTGTCAGCAGCACCTTAAGCAACCAGACGGAATGGGCAGGTGGCAGCGCAGGTGTTTAAGTAGGGCTTATTTTGGAGGGTAGGGCTTTTATTGGGTGCGCATGCAGATAACATGCTAGGGCTTATTTTTGGAATAGGTCTTATTTCTGGGGAAAGACAGTATTTGTCATCTACACCAATTGCATCCTTTCCCAGGTCAGGAGGCAGTAATCATGGTGACTCCTGTCTTGATCACTTCCCAAAATGATTTCTGCAATGTGCTGTTCATGCAAATGCACCTATAAACTCTAGGAAAATGCTAGTGGTCCAGGATATAGTGGTGAGGACGGTTATGGACACTTTGTGGTACACCAGTGCTCTTGTAGGTATATAGATGCCCATTAATTTTCTGGATATAATTCAAGGTGCTATTAATTACCTATAAACCCTTCATAGCATGAGACCTGCTTATTTATGGGACTGCCTTTCTCCAATAGCTTATGCCCATCCTACTAGATTTGGCAGGGTTCATATATTAAAAGAAATATACCTTCTCTGTTGCAGTATCTGCCATGTGAAATACCACATCTCCTGATATTTTTTGGCATTTCTCCTGGCATTTTGAATATCCTTGAAGATCTGAATATTCTCTTGGTGAATCTGTCATTGTGATTTATTTTGTAAAACTGTTAACTATTTAGTTAGATTGCCATTGGGTACCATCATGTCCTTGTATTATTTTGTTATATTTTATTACTTTATTTCATTTTTAATCTTATTTTCCCAACTAGTGAGATGAGTGGCCATCTAAATTGATATAATGAATAAGTAAATATTTATATATTTCAAATTGGCAGACAGAATCTCTTGATCTTTGTTAAGCACTTTCTGGAAGAAATCCCACATAGATGATCTTACTGTCTGCTGACTAAGACATCTACCTTAGGTGATACTTGATGAAAAATAGTATTTTTGCTCCATTAAGGATAGAGATATTTTTAAAGATTGCATTAGAATACAAGCTATTTCTGCTGTAAGGGGGGGGGGGGTCTTTCACAGAGTTAATTCAAGCAAGAGATGAGGTACGATTTTCAACTTGCTTACAGTTTCCTGTAAGTCTAGTATAGGTTTGGCAGTTGCCAAAAAGTCAATCATGCAAATCTTGAGGGCAGCCTGGGCTAAGTAAAGATGCCAGGATATTTCTGTTGTTTAAATTTTCAATTCTTTGAGGACTTGACCCTACCTAACAATTGAACCAATCCTGGATGCATTTAATTTTGAGAAACTAGTTTCACACCTTTCTCTATAACCAAGGAACACAACATCCTGTTGAATAAATCCCAGATTTCATAACTTTGTTCTGAGTTCTTAATTAACTGACAACAATGTGAAGAATGAAAATCAGATATCTTAAAAACCCAAATCTGTTAATTCTTACTGTAGTCAATGGGCATTTATTTCTTGAAAGAGCTATTATCTTATTCTCCAGGTGTAGACATTATGTAAAGTCAGTCATGCATGATTTTCTCTAGCGATCAAAACAATGTAAGAGATCTTTTCTCTGCCTCTAAATCTTATGCAAACCTGCATCCAGTACTTAAACAGAGTCAACCTGATATATACATATCATGACAAGTGCAATCAAACTTTTTTCTCACCAAAACCACAGACGAAGGTTCCAATGAAAAAAAATATACAACAAAGCCTGACAACTGACTGCTGATAGCTGATATAATCTAAGGCACCAAATCATAGGGGAAAGAATAATTAAGATAAGTGATGTAAGGATCTAAAAGAACGATGCACATTTGAGAAAGCCATTATGAACATTCATTATGGTTATGAGAACAAAAGATGTCTGTTTTTGCAATCCAGGTACAGGAGTGGCATAAGAGTCTTCACCTAAACAAAGATTAAAGGTAAGGTAGGAGTTGAAAGAAAAATAGAACAAATATCCTGGGAAAACTTTGATTGCAGTAGGCTTCATTTCCAATGAGTTTGCTTGGTTCTTTTCAGAGTAGATACAAGGAAGGATCAGAAAATGTGAAGCTTATCCCTCATTCAATACTCTATTCACTAAACTACGATAATTAGAAGAACAAGTGATAAGATTACTTTTTAAAAAAAGATCAGGCACTATACATTAGAATAAGAAAAAATGTGCTAGCTTTTTCTATGCTCCCAGATTTTTTTTTCTTCCTAGTGTTTTCTCATAAGTGCAGGATCTGCTTTGTTTTTTAATCAATTAAGTGTTGGTCCATTGGCTGCAACAGCAACTAACCAACTGACTTGTTGTCCAGGTCTAACATCATGGGCTGAAAGAGAGTGACTAGCCCAAAGTCACCCAGCCAGGTTTCATGCCTAAAATGGGACTAGAACTCACAATCTTCTAGCTTGATGCTTTAAGCACTAGAAGAAACTGGATCTCATTAGGTATTAGTGCTTCTAGATTCTTTCATGTATTATTTGGGAGCAACAATGAGGGTGACATTGGTCCCATTTTTCCATGATTGTAATCTTTTGCAAAGCTAGTGTGGATCATCCAGTCAAAGTACTGAAAGTTCTGTTTGCTGAACAGACTAGCAATACAGTGCAATGTTAATTGCCTCCTGACCCAGAAATGCTATGATCAGCATTTTAGGACACAAGAGCAGAATGGCAGCAGAAAGAGGTTGATCCAGGGTTGAGAGACAGAGGCTGCAGCAGTATCAGCTTGAAATGGCCAATGAGAAGCACTCTGTCCCCATCTGATTTTACCACTTGTGATAAATGGCAAAACACATATTTTACTCATCTTAACACTGGATGTTTGCTTAATTTATGTGAAATATTATATTATTGCATTTTTCTGTCTATAAGCCACACCTCCCCCAAAGTCAGTGGAAATATATGTGCATCTTATGGAGTGAATATTGTGGAAGGGCGGAGGGGGGGTTGGTGCGCCGCCGCCACTGGGGAACACTGGAGGCTTCACTGCTGTGCAGCTGATTGGCGTTGGATCAGCCTCCCGGAATACTGCCGATCAGCTGTTATAGGTGGTGGGGATTCCTGCTGCCTATCGCTGCCGCTGCCTATCACCACCGCCTATTACCACCATTTGCCACTGCCACCTATCGCTGCCGCCACTTATCACCGCCGCTAGTGGCAGAGAATGGCAATGGAGAATGGTGATGGCAGAGAACGGCAACAGCAATCTCCTTCACCTAGAACAGCTGATCAGCGATATTCTGATAACCGTCAATCAGCTACTCAGTAGCGAAGGCTCCAACATTCCTGGCGGAGGCAGTAGACACGGAAGAGGCAGCAATGGCAACATTCCTGGTCGGCCAGCCCACTGATCGGTGGGGCTATGGGAGGCCTGGATCCAGCTGTCACTCAGCTGACTGGTGGTGGGCACAATGTGATAATGTGCTGAAGCTGACCAGACTGTTTGCTGCAAGGACGCTAGCCAGATGAATGCCGGATGGATGCTGAGAGGCAGATTTTTCCCCCTTGTTTTCCTCCTCTAAAGCTAATGTGCACCTTATGGTCCGGAGCGTCTTATAGACTGAAAAATACGGTAATTAACACCTACTGTATTTTTGGGAGTATAAGATGCACCGGAGTATAAGAAGCAGCAAGGTTTTGAAGACGAAAATTTAAAAAAAAGTTTTTGCACTCTGCAAACCTCCCAAAAAATGGATCATTTTTCAAAAAAACGGGCCCATCTCCCCCCCAAAAGGTATAAATAGCCTTTAGGAGCTTGCAGAGTGCTCCTGGAGGAGGGGGGCAAACACGAGCAAAAAATGGCCCGTTTTCCTGAAAAGGGGCCCGTTTTTCATCAAAAAAGGGCAAGGATAGCCTTTAGGAAGCTTATAGAGTGCTCCTGGGGGCTGGGGAGGGGGTAGAATTGAGCAAAAAATGGGCCTTTTTTGCTCGTTTCTGCCCTCCCCAGCCCCCAGGAGCTCTCTAATAGCTTGCTAGAGGCTGTGCACCACCATTTTGGTGAAGGGGGCGGCATTTTTTGCAAGGCAAAAAAATACTGTATTCAGTGTATAAGACGCACCCAGATGTTCAGCCTCTTTTTTGAGGGAAAAATACAGTATATAACTAAAGACTTAAGCTTGTCTCTCTAATGGGACAAAATGGAGGCAACATCATGGGAACATTACAAAAATATGTTGTCACGTAGGCCAAGGCCTTAGAAAAATACAATGTATTTATCCCTGCCTACCCATTGGGCTCAGCAAATGTTTTGAGCAAGCCTGCTAAGGCTGCCTCCCCTAACTGGTACTCCACAGATATAATGCAAAAATCCTGTTTGGCAAACATATACGGGCCTCATGGGGAAATCATCAATGATTATTTATTGTGGTGCTGATAAGCAACCTATATATACATTCAATGAGGACCAAGCCAGCCAGAGCTTCTGTCCAATTACTTGACATCTAAAAGTATATAAAAAATCACTAAAAGAGATGAGTGGGAAATATTTCATTCCTAGTAAGAATGCCTTCAGATACAATGATCAATTTAAAGTTAACCGAAGAGTGCCAATGTAAGTTAATTGTTAACTTTTTCTTTTTTCTTTTACTTTGTTCATGACAATGAATAACTTCCATTGGGGTTGCATGGTTTTATAGCTTGTATCTATTAAGCACAGTAATAGAGAACTCCTGAGAAATAACATCAAAGAGCTCTTTGAACAAAGAAAATATTGTTAGTTCTTTTTCCCTTTAATTGCAATTCTATAGGAAAATAAAAACGACTCATTTGCAATTCAGATATGGGTAATAGGGAAACAATTCCATTAATTTATGATATAACTCAAGCACTGTGAATTAAAAACTGAAAATCCTAGGTTTCCATTAAAGGTATATTACTAGGTATATGATATTGTTAGGTTGACAGCACTGATACTGACTTCATCTGGAAATTAGTTTGGGGCTTTTGTTGTTATTATTTTGTGCCTTCAGCAAACTAAAGAGAAACCTGCATTCTGTTGATATTCCTATTAGCTACATTTGTAACTTTCAAATTCGATATTGCGGTAGTAGTTTTATTATTAATGCTTATCCACATTCTTACAAGAGTTCAACAGCAGCATTTTTTATTTAGGGTTTAATTACAAATATAAATGAAGGAGAGTGCAAAAGTTGGTTTGAAACCCAACATTAAGAAAATTAAGATCATGGCATCTGGCCCTCTCATGTCCTGGCAAATAGATGGGGAAGAAATGGAGGCAGTGAGAGATTTTACTTAACCGGGTTCCAAGATCACAGCAGATGGGGACTACAGCCAACAAATTAAAATATACTTTTAACAACAACAACATAAAGCAGAACGTTTGTGCCCAATAAGCAATCTTATGCTGAGGCACTTCCTCAAAATATCAACATTTTCAAATTAATGGGACACTGTAGCGTTTGGTGGCTGAGGAATACTGGGTGTTGAAGTTTACACATCTTAAAGAGGCTAAGATTGAAAAGCACCACATTTATATGCATTTCACTTGATGTTTAAAGTGTTAACATTTTATATTGTGGCAGAAAGAACTATTTTCATAGGTTAGGATGCTCAGCAACTGATTAAAACTGTCCTTCAATTTCCTAATACATCATACAATATGCCATGACTCATTTGTTTTTTTCCTAGTCCACATGAGGTGCTTGCTCTTGTTGGATCATATAATTATTTAGCGTCATGTGAGAGGGACAATTGGTCTACTCCATTTATTTGGCAGGAGATAGGTAATATAAATAAAATGCAAAATCCCTGCTCATTGATTCAGAGGAGCTAAGGCTATAAGGAGTCTTTCAATGCAGAAAATAATAGAATATTGAACACAAATGAGTAAGGATAGGAGTTTTTGCAGAGTATGGTGGATAAAGACAAGATGTTGTCTGTGATAATGTGACCAAAGTTCTATCTGTTTTTTAGGTAGGTCATAAGCACATAAAACACATAGCTTTGATGACACCATCACAGAGGGCATCTTGACTTTTTTCACCATACCCTATGGATGCTCCTGGACAAGGTCCTCGCTTTCTCTGACACTTCTCTGACACTTAGGTTTGCTTCTCTGTGCATGCCAATTTCTATATGTGTTATTGCAATGAAAATAGCCATTGGTTATTATTAGAGAGAATATAGCCATTAGCACCCAAAAATTTAAAAGAAAATATATGCTTCTGATATCAAAATAACAATGGATATTGTTTTGGCACGCAGTCCATATTATTTTCAGAACTCTAGGATGATATGTGACATGTTATATCAAGAGAAATAAGAGACTTAGAAACTGACAAAAGCAATAACGAAACAAATAAGTGGAGCTGCAATGGAGACATTGTGCTAATAATTATCTTCAGGCCACATAATTAAAACATTTGGTGTGTTCATCCATGTCATGCAGAAATAGGGCATAGAGGCAGGTTTTAAGCCCGTCATCTGTGAAAGCATCTGCTTCTGCAGTGCTTGCTTTAGTCAAACCGTCCAATTCAGGGTTTCTAGTGGGTATTAAAACTCAAAGGAGCTACACAGCCTTTGCTGCTACTCAGTTCCATGGCAGCTCCAGAGATAGCAAAAGCAACATCTTGGTTCATTGCTCCTTTACACCAAGTGCCAAATCCTCTCAGGTACCTCTGGGGAGCACAATAAGCATTTGTAACTTTTTACTGAATAAAACTGCACCAATCTCCAGAACTACACATACAAATAACAGGAGGATAACTCAACTGTCAACACATACCACTGTTGCTTTTTACATATACACATTTAAAAAATGGTAAGAATGTAGATGTTGTGTCATTGGTATTCCCAAGAACAATGACAATTGTGTGAAGGAAAAACATGCCTATGGGTAATGTGCACATTTAAATGAAGGTGAGCTGCTGGATGGAAAGAAACAACATAATGTATTTCCCATAACAGGCCCCAGGAAACAGACCTTCTCTGCCATAGTCCTCACTTTATGAAACATTTTTCTCCTCAAAATTAGACTACTTGCATCCCTTTTGGTGTTCCCAAAAGCTCTAAATCCTTGGCTATGTTGTCAGGCCTATGCTCCCAAGGAGACCAAGGACACTCTCAGACAGTCCATTGTTCAGGTGGCCGTTTTCATTCTCCCATGTGGTTTGTGTTTTTATTTATTAATAAGTTTTTTATATTGCACACATTTCATTTTTATTTATTTTCTTATTGATGCTTGTTAGCTGCCCAGATTCATCTTTGGTGAGATGGATTGATATAAAAATGTGAAGAATAAATAAAAATAAATAAATTTCATATATTGTCTAGTAAATAAGTACAGCTTCTAAGAGAGACCATGAAAGGTGAGCAAACCATAGTAGAAAATAGTACAATTATTATAATTCATGTATTGATTAAATGTATATGCCACCCAATCTCACTATTCAAAATTGATTCTGGGTGATTTACAATATATAATGGCAACATATATTGTTCTATTCTTTACATTTACTTTCCATTTGAGGACTATTGTAAATAAGCCTATTTACAAACTGTCCCAAACAATGAGGTGTACAGTAATAAAATAAAAAAAGACCACAACTGCTAAATTTCAATGACCAAAATCTTAATATAATAGTAGTATGTAAAATAATGGTTGCTCACACCAAAGACATACTGAAATAGAAGCATCTTCACAGTATTAGAGAAAGCAAATGGGAGCTCCTTGTATTTCTGGTGTGGGGTGGGCAATTTCCATATCATGGGGCCACTTTAGCCAGCCCATAACTACGTATGTACCTGAGGAGGGGGAGGCTCAGCAGACCCTAGATATTTGGACTGGATGGACAGATTTAATTTGGCAAGGAGGCTCCTGTTGTAATTATCTAGCACACTTTAAATAATAAACAGCATACTGAATTGCGTATAGAAGAATGACCTGAACCGGAATCAAAGATATTTAGTAGTAATAAATACTATTTCCATATAGCAAGGAAGATAAATCAGGAATGGTTAAATCTATTATTTTATTCAAAGGAGAGAATATATTTAAGTACGTTTTTCACTTGGATATCACTTCTGGATTTTGTGCTTGTGATGAAAAAAAAAGAAACTTTGACTTTGGTTTTATTGATCAGATAGATTTGTCATTATAGAAATGGCTAGTTATATATTAATGTGTAAAGTTGAGGCTGGAGTGTTTTTATCTTGTACTGTACTAAAAAGAATCAGAAATCAATGCCTTTTCCCTCCTTGTACCTCACACCTTCTTTTCCCCTCTCCTTTTCCTTCCCTTAATTTCCTATTTCTATTTTTCTTTGTATTTCATATATTAAATAAATAAACGGGGGGAAAGATGTTTGGTTTCACATGTGTCCATATGTGTGTATTGCATGTGTCCATATGAACACACACACACACACCCCATCATAGTTCATGATATATTTGCTATGCCTCAAAGTAATGATGATTTTTACAACAGGGCAGCTTCTTGTCATGCCAGCTAATCAGATTTTTCACTAATGTCCTGACAAAACAACTTGTAGAGGAATGGTGCCTATCAATTTGTTTAATTTCCTGTTGAGTACAGTGGAGATCAGAAGTCTTTTGCTACTGTAGGACTAGTGGAGGCTGAAGTTTGGACAGAATGGTGTTTTTGTGGTTTCTTATAGAGTAATTGGAGGGACTTCTGATTATCTCATGGCATTCTCTGCCTGATTCTAGCATAGCAAGGCCAGCAGAAGCAAAAATGATGCAAGTTGACTTCAAGAGGTTTTGTGCAAGATTGGAGGATAATAGCAGTGGATTCAACATCAGGCAGAAGTGCCTTAAAAATCTATGTTATTATCCACCAATTTATCACACTTCCATAGGCTAACCACAATGATTTGTAAACACTAAAATATGTCTTGTGACGTCCCTATGGAACACTGCACTTTTGTATTTGACAGCGACACACGCACAAGTCCCTAAGAGGGGAAGTGTGCACTGTGACACAAGTTTTAATACCCACTCCCCCATGGATACTGACACCGTATTAATTCAGTTGAAGGAGGAGTTGGAGCCATCTCCATATGACTACAAAATGACAATAGTCATTTTGTATTCAATATCTAAGAGTCAGTTTTCCTTTTTTTCTCTTTTTCACTTCTAATAAATTATGACTTTGTATATTACAATACACTACAATTTACAGTGCACAGATTTAATAATTAAATTTCATGCTGCTAATTCCTGCATAACAATAGAAACAAAATGAAAGACTAATTTGTTTTCACAGAAGTTTTCATCACAGATATACAGACATGTGGAAAATTATAAAGTATTTGGTGAAAAATCCCCCCTTTTATGCTTAGGAATCCTGTATGCTGTACACTGCTTCTACAAGATGTTAATGATGTACTTTGCCTCTTTTTGCAAGGTTCACTCCTGTGCATGTTACCACTATGGAAGAGGAAAAATGCACAAACCAAGAATAAACACACAGTCACATTCAATAGCTGTACTATGTTACACCTGGGCAGGTAAAGCAAAGTTGATTTAATTCACCCTGCATTTCAAGTTAAAGAAAATTCACATTTGCATACCTAGAGGAATCAAATGTCTATTTAATATCTTTTTAATATTTATTTAATTTAATTTAATTAATTAATTTAATGTCTATTCAATTCTTCTAGATCCCACTGAATAAAGAGAAATGGATGCCCAGATTTCCATTTCGACTTAATTTGGGGAACTTGTGTGTGGATTTATCTAAGTGCAAGTTAAGGTGACCAAATTTTTTACAATGAAAAGGAGGACAAAACACGTTCTATTGTCCAAAATGCTAAGGTGACCAACTTTTTTACAATGAAAAGGAGGACAAATAAATTGGAAAAAATATATCGTAAATAAAAGAAATATTTTATTCATTGCAACAATAATACAGTAAAATATGATATATGCATAATAAAAACATTTGCAACATTTTATATTGTAATTATGCTTACATGCCTGTTAATTATTATTTAAATGAGTACTTTTCCATTGAATTAATATTTTTTGTCAATATATCATCTTCTAACAATATATTGGAAATATCTGAACAAGAAATATCCTTCATATTGAATTTTACGGCAAGTGCTGCAGCTAGAGTATCAACATTCAATCTCAATTTCTCACTTGTCGAAAAATCATTGGCAATTGAAAAAAACTCTTTCAACTGCTGCATTAGTTCCAGGGCAGCACAACGTAAATTGAACAAGTATAAATAAATGTTCACATGGAATATGTTCATTTTTGAAATGGCTGAAAATATCCACCCATCTTTCAACATGTTGATTTTCCCATTGTATTAATTTTTCAGAATTTAAATATACATTCAGTCTTCTAATTTCTTCAAAAAGACAATTGTCATCTATTTTAATGTCTAGCATTTCTTTAGATAAAAATTCAACACAAGATTCAATATCTGTTCAATATACTTGCGATGAAGTAAAAAAAACACCATTAAAAACTGTTTAATAAAATACGTCACATAACGCGCAACAGATTAGTCTTCAAATATCAAAAAAGAGGACATGTAGGAGGACACTTTTCGAGGGAGGACAGAACTTACAAAAGAAGGACTGTCCTCCCTAAAGGAGGACAGTTGGTCACCTTATGCAAGTGAACAAGAATCCATACAATTGAGTTCCTAACTAAATGAAGGATCTGAAGAAGATTCAGCCTGGCAAATGAAGAATTTCATTTCAGATTTTTCTCTCCAGTGGATTCTGGAAATGCAGAGGCAAAAATCTAAACTAAATATATTATTTGCTATGCAGATTTATACAGGTAACCTAAGTCCATCATGTTCAATTTGTATGGACCTTGTTGTACAAATCAAATCATTGTAGTCATCATATGCAATGAGAGAAGCTAATAGCACTCTTTTTGGAGTGTTTTTTTTCTTCCTAGCATTTTCCCACAAGTCCAGGGTCTGCTTTCCCCCCCCCCCCCCAGATCAACTGAGTGAACAATCACAACTTTCATGGTAGAACAAGACTAGAATTCAAAGCCTCCTGTTTTCTGGCCTGGTGCCTTAGCCATTAAATCAATCTGGCTCTCTTCTCTTTTCAGTGAAAGTGGCTGAACAATATTGAACCTCCTTTGTCCAGTATTATGTATATTACCATTATTGGTCATGAATCACGTGCCAGCCATCTTCTGCCTCTTAGGGAGGGTTTGGATATGCCTTATTTTACTTTACCACTCTATACTTCTTGTTGCCGTACTGGATGCTCTAGGCTAGAAGCCCTACTTGCTCTCACTTCCTATACTGAAAACGTTTGAGAGGGAATAAAAGATGGATGAAAAGTGAATATTATTCCAAGCTTTTATAAAATTCCTAACATACAAGAGCTTCTTGGATACTGGAATGTTCACATTCTCCTAGGAAGCATAAAGTAAGGTTATGCAGAACACAAAAAGGTTAAAAAAGGCATGGAGCAATTTTATGGTTACTCTCAATTTCTCAGAAAACTGCTTCTTGTGGTAGATAGTAATTTTTTACTGATGTCAGCTATTTAAACGAATAAGATCTAAGGAAAAGAAAACTTGATCAATTTAAAGAAAAACACAAAATTGTACTTGCAGTAATCCTGTTTCATGTCTCTGGGAGATAAAAGGCCAAAGAATCTGGGAAGGAAACTTTCCATATGCAGTTATGCCCATTCTCTTTCCACAGGCCAAAATGAAAACCATTTGCCTCTGATTTGCAGCAGGTATCAAGTGAATCACAATTAAATTAATGTGATTAATCTTGAAAAGCAAAGTATTGTTTTAAACATGCCCTGTCAGGATGCATACGCACAAAGACCCAGGTACATAGCAATTTCAGAACCATTTATATATTTTTTGCAAAAAAATGAAAAAGAAAGAAAAAAGAATAAGTCAATCCTAATGTCAAAGTTACTAGCAAGAAATGGCATTTAAAAAGTGAGTTCCTTCCAACAGTAATTCCTTCACTTGTGCACAGAGATGACAAACCATTTTAGCAATCCATGCATCTGAATCAGACTCTGCACTTTTGCCAGAAATTCCTAACCACATGGCTATGATAAAAAAAACTGTTTTTGAAAACCTGAGTATATCTCCACTTGCAACTGCTGAAAAAAGTAAAGTAAAAGGTTTTGTTAAAAATCATGAAGATTTTGTTGCCATCCAATACATGCTGCTGCAAATCTACCGGATCCAGTATTCAAAGGAAGTGGTGTGAGTGATGTCAATACAGCTGTTGCATTTGACTGAATTACAAAGCAAGCTGCTCACTTAGGACTTGATGTTGGATAAGTACTTTCAAATGTTGCAGAATATAACACATCTTCAGGGATTTAGGCCAGTGATGCATTCTGGGATTCTGCAAAACATATCCCTCCTGCAAAATGGTGGCAATGTCTCTGTACCACACAACCTCTGACACCTCTTGCATCTCGCTTCCTGCAGATTCCTGCATCTTCTGCTGCATGTGAAAGAATCTGGTCTATGTTTAGTAATATGAATATTACCAAACATAGATTCTTTCACCAAATCAAGAAATAAACAATGGTTGTTTTTTAAACAAGTCGAGTGTAAGAAGCAGGAAAGACAATGACAATATTTGAGAGGCTAGGGAGAGAAATGTATTTTTATTCAGAATGTTAAAAGAGGCCGTTATAATCCAAAAAGATTATAAAACACCATGTGATTCAAACAATACAAATAGTACTCAATCTTAAATCTAATTTTATAAATTAAATTAACAATAAATATTCTCAATCTAGGGGAGATCACTTCCGGTTTCCGAAGGCGACGGATGTTGGTCCGCTGTTCGCTTCTCCGGTGGGCTCCTTTTAGGAGCACAGGCGGTCTTGGAGGGACCACCTGCCATAGGGCGGCTTGCTGGAACCCCCCGGATAGGCAGCAGCCATGGGGGGTCCTCCAGTTTCACCTCAGGAGCTGGGGAGCATAGGGGGTGCATAATTCGGTGAATGGATTCCGGAACGAAAGAGTTAACTACATGCAGCGGCTGAAGTGCTGGAGGTGAGAAATTCGCTCCAATCTCCTTAATTGCTTTCAACTGATGAGCAGCGGCTTTTTTATAAGTTGTGGATTCAATCTGTTTGAAGTAGGAAGATTGGAGGGGGTTTACTTTTTTTCTTCTACCCTTCTCAGGCAAAGCGGCATTTGGACTGTCTCTCAATCTCAGAATGGAGATAGAGAGCAAAAAGTTGAATTAGCCACTTGAACTAACTATGTGAAAAGATTTATATCATAACTGCAAGAGCTGATTGCTGAGTTGTTTTGAAAGCTTTATGGAAGTTTTTAATGTTCTACTCCTGATTCCGAGGAGGAGCCAAGATGGCCTGCTTCCTTCTTCTTCTTCGCACTTATAAATGAAGTCTGCCTTTTGAAACTACCTTTGAAGAAAGTCTGGCTTTATATTATCCCCCCTGAAGGACTCTTGGAGCGTCTCCTGTTACGTGGTCTTTCTGGATTTGGATTATTTGATTTCTTTTTTTTTTTTTTGAGTGACTTCTTGGCTTGGAACTGGGACAGATGGTTAATTTTCACTTTTGGATTTGCCTATCTTCTTGGACTCGCTCTGCTGCGTGCTTCACAGATGCCATTTCTTTTGCAAAAGATTTATACTCTTTCTGAACTTAGACAATGGGTCCCAGAAAACCACCTACAGGCAAAGCAGCCTCGGCACCGACTTCTACTGCATCCAGTCCAACGATTCAACAGACAAAAATTTCATCATTTTCACAAGAAAGGGCTGGAGAGAGTTCAAAAGATTTATCTGTTACTCAAATGTTTCAAGCTCTTATGCAGGGACAAAATGAGTTGAAAAAGGAGGTAGCAGATTTTAGAGAAGAACTTAAAAGTGTGCAGCAACAAATAACAAAATTTTATGGCAAAGATAGAACTTGAAAGAATGTCCTTCTTTCTCAGATTCCAGAACCTACCGAAGATAGAAGATGAAGATCTTAAGGATTTTATGAGTACAATTTTAGCAGATTATATTAAAAGAGATAAAGAACAGTTGTGGTGGGATATAGATCTGGTTTATAGGATTAATTCAGCATATGCCAGAACACATAATGTTCCAAGGGAAGTACATGTTAAATTTCTTAGGAAGACCAAGCGGGATGAGATTCTAGGGGCTCAGAGGGGGGGGGACCACTAAAATATAAAGATAAAGAAATTGCCATTCTTAAGCAAATTCTGAAAAAAATAAGAGATAAGAGGAGGAAGTATTCCTCCTTATCAAAGAAATTATGTAATAAGGGAATTTGGTTTAGATGGTTATTGCCAGAAGGAATGCTGATCTTCTGGGAGGGAAATAGAATTAGAATTAACACAGTTGTGGAGGCAGAGGCCTTCATTAAAAAACATAGTGCCCTCCTAGAGGACGGAAATATAAGAAGTAGTGAAAAAGGCGACAACACACAAGACATGAAGGAGGGAGTGGCTGCGGCTCCGCCTGGATACAGGGGGGAGGGAACAATAATGGAAAGACTCAGGTCACAAAAATAAATATATCTGGAATATCATTCTAATTGTTGATATATTAGAAAGTGGCAAAAGAGATGATTGAAAACATGGTTGATACAATGTATAATAAGATGCTGTTTCTGCTTATCTTTTATCTTTTTTTTTTCTGTAAAAAGTTGTGAGAATTGGAGAGATTCCTACCTCTAGCACAATGGAGCTGCCAAAAAATTTTTTTTTTGTAAATCCACCTATCCTTTTCCCATAAATTTTAAAAACAAATAAAATTCTTTAAAAATAAATAAATAAATATTCTCAATCTATCAACAAAATGGGAACTTAATAGCAGGTAAGAAAACTACAGGCAAACCTGCAGGATTTTTAAAAACATCTTGTAAATCTAGGATGATATCACTACATTTCAGGACATGAGAACAAGATGAAGAACTTCAAAATATTCAAGTCTGAAAGTGCAGCAGTATAGAGATTATATTATACTACACTAGATCTAAAAGGATGTTGGCTATAATTTGTAATTAAGACAACAATGATGTTTGATTTTGTAGAAAGTTAGCATCCACCCCTCTCCTAGAAGAATGAGATATTTTGAGGAATATTTAAAAAGCAGAATATTATATTTCCCTAAAGGAGGAATGAGAAAACATGCTCTTGGAGACAGAAAGCACCACCCCCTTTCTTAATAGCTCTCAGCAGATGTCAGCACGTAAGAGATAAAGAGTTTATTGAAAACTAGATAGCTCTATTCATAAGCAAATACCCTTACCCAAGAGCCAAGCCAGGGCAAAGCCATTAAGCCACAATAGAATTACCCAACACCATTTCAGACATTGCATCACCCTCAGAAACCTCAACCAAACTTAGCTCAGGCAAGCACCTAGAATTTGTACTTTGCTATAGAGCCAGCTATGACCCCTACATAACCTCTAAATGGCCCCATGGGAGTCTGACAACAGCCAATAGAATACATGTCCTTGCACAGGAACAGGAAGATCAAGTGCAAAGCCCAAGAGAAGGTGTAAAAAATCCCACACTCTCAACTCCATGTGGTCAGCTGCCCAGAACATACATGGTTCTGCTTCATCATTAAACCATCTTTCCAATCAGCCTCCATGTTTCCAGTGTCTTTCTCCTGGCTTGGAACTGAACCAGATGGATATTTCTTCCCACAATTTGTAAGGATATCATTCCTACTCATTGTCATCTTTCACTCTCTAAATATATTTGTAGACTTATAAGCCCTTCACAGAGGATTATTCACTAGTAGCTCTCTTTCTTTGCAGTAGTTGTTAAAGCACAGATGCCCCCAAAGTTATGAAGGACTAAATCTGAATCCTGTACCTTGCTAACAGAGGCCTATCAGAAAAGCAAAGACCCTATCAGTCTCTTACTTAAAAGGTTATATATTACTAACATCAGTGACAAAAGTCAACCACATGCCAGATAGCAGCAGTTGCTGGGATCTTCCCTGTTAAACCAACATAATTGTTTGGGGTAGAAATGGCAAACAGAAAGGAGAAAGGAGGAGAGGGAGAGATTTGACTTAAAAGAGTATGCTAAAAGCATGAAAGCAAGTTCTACTCATTCTGTCATCTTGTTAGATAAAACAAGATTTGATATTAGAATGTGACAATATACACGACCCAGTGGCCATCCTAATTTGAAAGATCTTGAAGTTCCCAGCAGACTTGGTAAACAAAATCAAAGCAAACATTTTCTGAATGCTATTCTTAAGTTCCCACAATTCTTGATTATTCATGGCCAACCATTTATGGACATCCTTTTCCAGGTGAAAAGGACATTAAGTCGTTTAGGGAAACACTACTGTAACCATCACTCAAGAAATTTCCCTATGTAGAACCATCTACAGCCATCCAACTATCACTGTGCCAAAGTAACAGTAATAAGTGCAGGGGAATGTTATAATGAAAGTGTGCAGAGATGGACAAACTTACAAAAGAAATAAAAGAAAAGGAGGAAACAGAATATTATATCGTATGGAACGAGTGGTGCAAATGGCTAGAGGATGTGTGTAAAGCTTAAGGAAAGACTAAATGAAGAAGACACAGGAGTTAGAAATTAGCAATGTATAGGTAGAGATAAACAAACATGTATGAATGGAAACGGAACATAATGAAGGATTGTAAATTAAGGAATGTATATAAAAGTATCATAAGTAAAGACAAAGAGAAACTGAAATAAGTAGGGGGGAGTGCATTTACAATGGATGTATACTGAGGTGGGAATGTTGTACAGAAGGAAATTGCAAAAAAAATTGTCTTCTTTTTTAAAAAACTGTTTAATAAAAATATTTTTAAAAGCAGTAATAAGTGCAGCTTCTGTATTATTTGCTGCAAAGTAATATGGTTAATTTGCTATATTAATTTGCTTCTCAGTTGCAGAGCTGAGAAAATACAATTAACAGAATCTGTCTTTTTGTTATTTTTCACATTTAGAAAAAGGAGTATGCATTACAACACTGCAAAAAAAGAGAGAGAATAAAAGTGGAATATACAGTATTTATTGTTATAAAAAAGGAACAAATTGTGAAACAGCAGTGATATAAACCATAAAGAGGACTCAGTCACAGGCAGGAAGCAAATAATAAGGTCACCCATACTGTTTAAAAATGTGTACAGTGTGAATGTATTTCTTTTAAGCTCATTTGATATGATCCATCATGAATTTAAAAATAGATAATTCAAAGTTAATCATGCTGCTTTGCTACACTGTAAATATTTTAAATGAGAATCTTAGGAAACCCAGCTATATTCATGAGTACACACATCTTTGGGATAGCCTATGCAAATTTCAGGTAAGGTTTACATGATTGTGTCCCCAATCAAAAATATTCCCTAAACATTGAAAACTCAGTGTTAATGTGGTCTAGACAAATAGTGTCTGCAATCTCAGGGGCAGGGCGGGCGTTGTACGCAGGATTCTCTCTTCCCCCTTATTCCAACCCCTGTGGAGAGCCATTTGGTCCTGCAAATCCCTTATTTTCTAAAATGGTATTGTCTGGGTACAATTTTACCAGCTCATCCAGAAGAAGTAGGCCAAAGATGCTTGAGACCATGGCTGATTCTATCCCTGAAGGTTGGTTAATTTCATGTTAAATTACATGAAATTGCTTAGAGATGGAAGGATGCTGGAAGGAACCAACTAGCAATCAGGGATTCTCATTAAGGGCTGAGTCAGTTTACAAGAACAGTGAAACAACAGTTTTCTTTTATAGTATAATGAAAGAAGGGAGAGGCACGCACAGTTAATTTAGCATGCCATCTGGTGCAAATTCTGTTTCAAAGCAACAGAACTAGACTCCCCATTAGTCAGCCAGACCAAGCATCAACCAAAAACAATACTTTCAATAGTTGTTTTAGTGACCTAAATAAAGCAGTCCAAATTATTCTTAAAAGTGTAACTTAAACTCACTATGCTAAAGAGATCTGAGAAAAACCTGTTTATTTGTTCCCTTTTTCTATGTACTTTTGAGCCTTCAGCCAAGTTATCAAACTGAGGCTTCAGCAGTTGTATGAAGCAGACAATTATTACCATCATCCTCAAATATTAAGGGAAATCAGGAAGGTTAAGTAAAAGAGGCTTATCTACAAGCAAATGGGGAAAATCTTAGATTATGCTCTTGGTCTTTGTAGAAAACCCGTTCTCAGAATCAGACTCATGTGGGAACAGCTGGTCCAGCAAATCTTTATTTTTAATCACAGCATGTACAAATGTAGAGATCCCATGACAATGGAAAAAGAGAGCTTATTTTAGCAACTGAAAGAAGTGTTTACATTTAAAATACTCAGAATCCCAAAGCTGAATGAAGTTGCCCTGCTTCTGGAAGTCATAGATTAATGGTGCTATGCATACAGCAATGAAGGATGTGTGTCTGTGTGCATGTGCAAACGTGTGCAAGCATGTGATAAAGACATACCTGCTTTACCAAGACATACAGGCTTCCACGTGTTGCACTGGGATTCACTGGCGTCGCCCCCCCCCCCCAATGGATGCTGGTTTGGTTTGATTTTTATTTTCTAGCTGATATAAGGTATTCTTTTAACCTTTTTTCAGGCTAATCATACAATTGATAGTGGCCATTCAATGGAGTTATAAGTCTTATTTTTTCACCTGCTTGGCATAACTGGTTCATTTGGGGGGGGGGGGGGTCCAGACCTCCTTGATTTGGACTTCTCTTTTTCAAACATTTGGAAAACTGAGGACAAAAGAAAACACTATTCTATTTTGTACCTTACAAACCTCATGTCAGAAAGATTTGGCTTTAAAAGAAAAATAAGTCACCAGGGAAGAAGAGAGGATGGCATTTCCCTTCCACACTAAAAATAGGACTTTGTTGCATTTCTATTTATGTCTTCAAAGGAAGAACATTAACTGGTCAGACAAGTTCTATTAAAAAAGAAAGAAAACAAAGAAAAAGCCATCAACAATGTAGCAGAGCATTAGTTTTACTAGAAAAAGAAACAAGCAGCTATCAAGGACAGACAGTCTGTTTAGAGCTGCTGGCCAAATCTATTCTCTGTCTGTGACACACATCTTGCCCTAAATAGGCAGCAGCCCTTCTTTGCAAGTGGGTAGAGCTGCTTTGATTCTTTAAGGAAGGGCCAAATTTACAGTGGTGGTAAAGAGCGTCTGTGGGGATGGGGGGGCATTCAAAAAAAGCCAAGATGACATCCATGACTGTGAAAAAGGCCTTTCCTTTTTCATGGGTTATAATTTATGAAAAAAAGGGATGGGGGTTGATCACACAATCACAACCACCATAGTCTCACTAAAGGACACAACCCATTTTCTCATGCATAAAGAAAAGGGCAAATTTTAATCTTATACAGTTTATACTGCATTCCTTCTGGAATTATTTGTCACTGGGCTTCAATGCCACTCTATATCACCATCATAAAATGAATGCCTAAATGTAAGCCAAATTGGGAAGGTTGCTGTTTCCCTATATTATACCTAAGAACTCATTTTGCTCTTAAGTTTATCCCTCCCGTGGCCATTTCTTTTATTAGGCAAAGTAAAACAGTTGCTTTAGGCTGCACATTTAGGAAGTACAAAATTATGTGGTATTTATTTCCTATTTTAGCTGTCACTTGCATTGTAGTTGAATTTTCCTGTGAGGTTTCAAGAAAGATATTTATGAATTATTCTGCTTTATGTAACAAAACAGTTTGCCTAGTTGGGCTACCGTGTATATTTACATAGGTGAATATGAAGTATGTCATTATTATACTGCCTAAAGTAGCAAAATGTCTATCTATCCTCATCCTTACTTCTACTTAAACTGGAGTAAACTTGCCTTTAAATCTGCATTTCCATTTTTGATGTGTACTCTGGCTCCCCAAATGCTCAGTCTGCATAATGTTATACTCCCAAGAGACCTAGACTGAACCAATTTATTGAAGGAGACCCTAGACCAATGGTCCCCAGCCTTTCTGGCACCAGGGACTGATTTCGTGGAAGACAATTTTTCCAGACCTGGGGAGGGGATTTTGTGTGCAACCTAGATCCCAGGCATGCACAATGAAGCTTCATTTGCTCACCTGCTGCTTGCATGGCCTGGTCCTTACAGGCCACAGACTGGTACCAGATCACAACCAGGGGGTTGGGAACCTCTGCCCTAGACTTCAGGACAATTGCTTGTAGTCAGTCCTAGCCAATGGAATCGCCAGCAAGGGATTATGGAGGTTACTGTACATTCTGCCTTGCACATAGTCAAATTAATAATATGAGATTCGTATTGCATACACTGTTGTTTTTTTAATATGAGAGTGTCCCACCTTAAAAAAAATGAATGTATTTTCTACAAGCATCCAGTGCTGCTTTCCAGAAATTTTGAAGTTGGGACTCTATAAATATATTTATAATTCATGTTTATATTCACCATCATTATGTTTGCTGCATTTGAGTCTGACCAACAATGTCTCCCAGAGGTCTAAGCTATATTAACATTGGACCCACTCTGATCCAACTGTCAGTCTAGCCACAGCCTGCTCCCTAGGAAAGAACGACTCTTGACTCCATAGGTGTTAGATTTAGAGGAAATGTACTTTTACTAGAGGTGCTGACTCAATGCAAGTGAGGCATGCTCTAAGGAAAAATTGTGTGAAAATCGTATATTGAAAGCAATCCCCAATGTCCAAAACCCCCCTGTGAAAGTAATTCAATTAGGTTCTGTTCTGATGTTTTCGGAACCCAGGGATTCAAGCGCTGCTGTAAACTCCTTTCCCAGGGCTGGGCATCCTTGAAGGTAGGAATATGGCTTGGTTTGGTCCCTCTGGTTCCTGTTAGTGTCCATACTCCCCAATTTCCCACAACATTCTTTCACACCCCCAGCACCCTTCCTCTCTCAAATGCTTCTTCCCCCCCTGGTTATGGCAGTTGCTAGTGAGCTTCAAAGAAAGCAAAGATAGGCAGCTGACACCAGCTCAAAGTCTTAGCTATTAACGGCAAAGGAATTTCTACTTCTTACAAATGCACAGGAAACTTCAAACTCACACTAGGCTCTAATTTTATGATCTTGCACATACAATTTACCAATTTCAGTTTAATAGTAAAAGTTCTGAATTAACAAAAATATGTTTGTATTAAGAAAACATTTACATACACAATGGGAAAAAGTAAGTTATTTTTGCACAGAAATACTGATAATAGAGTAGGAGATACCTATTATGCTAAGGCACATATTTCTGAGATGAACCAGCATTAGTGGGAATAAAATTGGTATATAGAAACAATGAAATGATTAGTGCTTCCATGAAGCATAATTATACTAATAGGTTGGATATTTTACTTTCATAGGCATACACTGCCAACTTCTTACTGTGAATATGCTTATATTGTAGTAGTAAAACAAAGGAATATCTTCTTTTTAAAGCTAACTTTCATGATAGTTAGGCCCTTGAGTTACAAATGTTCCCTTTTCCTTGTTGCATGTTTCCAGATATTTTTTTAAAATGTGATTCATTCAAAAATATGTTCATATTTTAGAGGTATTTTTCTTATAAATGTAATCCATGATATTAGTTTGCTTGAATGGTAGAACAGAGATTTCTTGTTAACTTTTCTTGATAAATACACTTTTAAAGACAAAACTAATTGCATATTTCATATCTATGACTAGCTAACCAATTCCCACTAATTTTTCTTGACTATGCCTATTATTATGTTATTTACTAGTAAAAATTAGGGGACATTATTTAGCCTCATTAAAGCAGTGAAGATGAGAGGAAGTTCAGTGGACTCATAGCTAAAACTGATAATGATTGATCTTGGGATATTCATACACATTCTAGCTAAATTCTCTGCTAGCACCAATTTTAACCACCTAGAAGTTAAATAGTGGAATTATAAGTGCATCTACAATAATTTTACAGTACTTTTATGAGAAGGCTGAGTAAAATGGAAATAAAAAAAAGGTGGAACAAACTGTAAAGTAGACTTTTACAGAATTAGCTTGGTGTCAATTAGAAATTCAGTGTTAAGAGTCTCCAAAAGTAGAGAAGACACCAGGTGAAAATTAATTGTCAAAGAAGGAAAGAAGAAATGGTAAAAAGAGCTAGCAGATCAGATTGTCATAACATACTGACTATAAACTGCTTTCTTTTTCATGAGCAATACATCCATATTACTCTCTATAACTGAATTGAAATACATTTTAAATTGCACCGATGATTACAGAAATAATAAAGTTTGTAGATGATGCCACTGTACTGGGTCTTATTACAGGAGAAGACAAATTAACATACAGATAAGAAGTCCAGAAGTTATCCACATGGTGCTCAAAAAACAACTTGCATCTAAACACCAGCAAGACAAAGGAGATGGTGTTAGACTTCCTGAAGCAGAGAGGAACCTGCCCCACTCTACTTCAAGGGGAGCTTTGTGGAGAGGGTCTCCTCTTTCAAATTTCTGGTAGTCTACTTTAGCCAAGATCACACCTGGAAAAATAACATGATCCAGGTGGTCAGGAAAGCTCAACAGACTCCATTTCCTTAGGGTCTTGTGGAAAAATCAGGTGGAATAATGACTGATGACTTCCTTTTACCGGACTACGATAGAAAGCATCCTTACATATTGTGTTACAGTACAGTATTGCTGCATCCTGCTTCCGCTTTGGTCTGCTGCTGGCACAGGAAGCAGGGTACGCTCTCATTGGTTGTGCATCAGATGGCGCCGGATATAAAAGAGCTGTCAAAAGTGCTGATCGACTGCTGTGGTAGTAAGCCAAGTAGCCACTGGTTAGAGCTAATTGTTAGCCTAAATAAAGTCTGCTAGCCTTCAGCTCAGTCTTGCCTCAATCTGTCATTCCGAGCATTGGGACAGATCAATTGGTGACGAAGGTGGGATTCATCCCAAACTGAGGGGCTAGACAAAGCTGGTTACGGAGCGAGTCACTAATATAAGAGCTTTCACTATTCTGAGCTGAAGTGCTTGGAATAGTGACTATTCCAGATGGGTGGAGGTGATACTGATGGCCTCTACCACTACTGAGGCATTGATCAGGGCCCTTAGAGCCCTATTTGCCAACCATGGGCTACCTGATATATTAGTCTCAGACAATGGGCCACAATGGATAGCAGGGCTGTTTGAGTTATATCCGGCCAAACAGGGAATCAGGCATGCCCTGATTGCACCATTTCATCCCTCTAGTAATGGATTGGCTGAAAGAACAGTGAGATCTGTAAAAGAAGCTTTAGCCAGGTTGAGGTCAGGGAACTGGCCCACAAAGGTAGAAAAACACCTGCTTCTGCAGCATACCACCCCCTGTCCTGAAACAACAAAACCCGGCAGAGATGTTAATGGGCAGGAGAATGAAAACCAGCCTAGACTGGTTACACCCCAGCTATGCCCCTGAGAAGCCCATGATTCCACAAGTAAAGTCAGGGAATTTCAAGAGGGTGATGCTGTTTATGCAAGGAACTATTCAGGTCACCCCTTATGGTTAACAGGGACAGTTATAGGGATGACAGGTCCCAGGTCATACCGAATTATTATTGAAGATGGTTGAATGTGGCGCCACCACATTGACCAATCAAAGGACCAGTGGGATTTTAAGGCTAATCTGCAAGCTGTACAATTCCTTCCAAACATGCCCAAGGGAAGTGTTAGCAAAGAGACAGATGGCAGCGATGAACCTGGAAAGTACACCGAATACAAGGCAAGGAATGAAAGGGATTTACCAATGGACTTGGACTTTGTTCCAGCATTGCCGATCACCAAAGGACTGAGATTCACTGCCTGCCATTCCAGAATCATTGGAAATACCCAGGCCCACGCTAATGTCAAAAGGTAGGCTGCGCAGATCCGAGAGGACCAGACATCGGCCAGCATACCTCCAGGAGTATAAATGCACCTACTAATGACAGAGGAATGCTCTGTCCTGCTTCTGCTTTGGTCCGTCCTGGTGCAGGAAGCAGGGCGCGCTCTGATTGGTTGTGCATCAGACGGCACTGGGTATAAAAGAGCTGTCAAAAGTGCTGAACGGCTACTGTGGTAGTGAGCCAAGAAGCCGCTGGTTAGAGCTAATTGTTAGCCTAAATAAAGTCTGTTAGCTTTCAGCTCAGTCTCGCTTCAGTCTGTCATCCCGAGCATTGGGACAGATCAGGTATGCTGGCTTGATAGCCACTGACAAAAAGGCATTACAGAGGGTGATGAGCATAGCACAAAAAATTATGGGCTGTCCCGACACCACTGGACGAAATTGCCAGGATCCGCTGTCTCAACAGAGTGAGGAAAATCCTCAGGGATGATTAATACTCTGGTCAGCACTTCTTTACTCTACTATCATTGCGTAGGAGATATAGAAGCATAGCCAGCTAAATGAATAGGCTGAATAATAGCTTTTATCCGTGGGCTGTCAGGATTCTGAATGCAACATAACACCACAACTAGGTTTAATATGATAGACTTGCATGGCCAGTGCAATGTGCAACATGTTCATATCGATGTAACATAATATGTTACATACATATCGGTATATGGGAATATGTGTTAGTTATTACTTATTTGGGTTTAGGGATCCTATTTCTTTCATCTGTTGAGTTATTGAGATGTATTTTGTGTTTCAGGGGGACTGCACCAAAGGAGGCTCATTCAATTTCATTGTACATGCTGTGTATGCTAGTTCTCCCTCCAGTCCGATTACCTAAGGGTGCTGTGCTCGCTTCTGATTGGCTACCTATTTGACAGCTGGTATATATAAAGAGCTGTTAAACAGGGTCTCAGCTGTTACCGTTAGCTGAGATGCGCACGTTGTGAAGTGTTGCGTTGGCAACCTGTTAGCATTAAGCCTGTTAGCAATTTAGAACTTGGCTCACCACAGTCATTTCCATCCAGTGTTCTCCCTAGCTAGAACATTGGCAATGAGGGTGGGATACTGAGGTGGAGCTCCAGGCAAGAGTGGACAAGGGTCACTATTACAAGCCAAAGTCACTCAGAGCTGAAATTCCTCTCAGAGGAAGTTACTCGAAGGGGTTCCTGCTCTGGGGAAGCAGAGTTGTCATCCCACCTCTACTACGGGACTCTGTGCTGTACACCCTGCATGAGGGTCACCCGGGCATAGTGCGGATGAAGGCACTAAGCCGCAGCTATGCCTGGTGGCCTGGAATGGACAGTGACATTGTTCGGTGGGTCTCAGGGTGCCTGCCATGTCAAGAGTCCAGGCCTATGGCTCCCAAAGCTCCTGTACAAAACTGGGAGCAACTGAAAGCCCATGGTCAAGGGTCCACATAGACTTTGCGGGGCCATACAAGGGATAAACATTTTTAATTGCCATAGATGTGTTTTTGAAATGGTTCGAGGTAGTGTTAATGGGTCTACCACATCCCAATCCATCATCCGAGCCCTAAGAAAGCTATTCACGATGCATGGGTTACCAGATTTTCTGGTATCAGATAATGGGCCCCAGTTAATGGCCACCCTGTTTGCTGGGTTCCTTGCCAAGCTGGGAATCTGTTAACCCTGCAGCCAACAGCCTGGCCAAGCAGGCACTTCATACAATGAAAGAGGCTTTAGGGAGAATGGGGACTGAAAATTGGCAGGAGAATATCGATAAATTCTTGCTATGGCAGCAATGCCACCCCATACCCAGCAACAAATATGAGTCCAGCAGAACTATTAATGGGCCGTAAAATTAGAACAACCTTAGACCGCCTCCATCCGGAGTATGCACCAGAGAGGTTCTCGAATCCAGCAGACAACTTAGGGGTTTGCCCTAGACACCCTGGCCTATACCAGGAATTATACCGGCCACTCCTTGTGGGTACGGGGTAGGGTCATAAGTATCATGGGCCCCTGTTCCTACGAAATAGAGCTAGAGGACAGAAGGGTGTGGAAACGCCATATAAACCAATTAAGGGCCCGCCAGGCCACCGCTAACGCACAAGCTGCGGCCTGTTGTCACCCATCGAAGCCAAGATCTCACTCTCCCTCCACCTCGAGGTTCAACGCAGCAATCAAGGAACCAACTAGAGACTTACCTGATCTTCCCAGTACACCTCCAGCAATGGTCAATCCGGATTCGGAGAAGGGCCATGCAGAAGAGGGAGTGGCACAGTCACCAAGCAATCCATAGGCTCCAAGTAGCCAAACTGCTTCTTTGCCTACCAAAGGCACACTGCGGAGATCAGGGGGGGTCCAGCTCCGCCCTATCTACTTGTCCGATTACGCATGCATATTCTAGGTATAAAGGAGTGCTGTGTATGCTAGTTCTCCCTCCAGTCCAATTACCTAGGGAGTACTGTGCTCGTTCCTGATTGGCTACCTGTTTGACAGCCAGTATATATAAAGAGCTGTCAAACAGGTCCTCAGCTGTTGCCATTATCTGAGATGCCACATTGTGAAGGGTCGCGTTGGCAACCTGTTAGCATTAAACTTGTTAGCAATTTAGAACCTGGCTTGCCTCAGTCATTTCTACCTAGTGTTCTTCCTAGCTAGAACAGTACACATGGTGTGCATTGACAATAAAGGTTTGATTTGTTTTGTTTTGATTTGATTTCATTGATTTGCAGTACATATAGAGGCACATTAGAAATTACTGTTTCAAGAAAAATACTTGGGACGTTTACAAAAAACCTTATTGTTCTCCTTTTGATATTAGGTACCACAAAGAATCTTGAGTTACTTTAAAGTAATACATAGAATAAAATTCTTTATTGGCCAAATGTGATTAGACTTTCAAAGAATTTGTTTCCGGAGCATAAGCTCTCAATGTACATACAACAATAGTGATAAGCAACAAAGTTATAGTTATAAGATAAGAAGATATATAATAGGGAAGATGAGAATAATGATGGCAATAACTGTCTTTTTAGCTAGTAGTTTGACAGTGTTGTGGGAATTAGTTGTTTAGCAGATGGCATGGGGGAGAAAACTGTCCTTGTGTCTAGTTGTTCTTATGTGCAGTGCCCTATAGCATCGTTTTGTGGTAGAAATTGTTTATATCCAGGATGCAAGGGGTCTGTAGATATTTTCACAGCCCTCTTTCTAATAATAATAATTATTATTATACGATTGTATTACAACGGCCAGTTGTTTCACTGGATTTGGCATTGATTACTAGTCGGGCTCCACCCAGGGGCCTAGGACATTATTGTTGTTGTTGTTGTTGTTGTTGTTGTTATACGATTGTATCACAGCGGCCAGTTGTTTCGCCGGATTTGGCATCGATTACTAGTCGGGCCCCGCCCAGGGGCCTAGGACGTCATAACGTATTTTCGTAATATACGTGCAGTTCCAAGCAGTGCAGCTTTTTGCATTTGACTGATGGTGATTTTGTCAAGTTTTAACTGTTTTAAATGTAATTCCAGTGCTTTTGGAATAGCACCCAGTGTGCCAATTACCACTGGAATTACCACTGCTGGTTTGTGCCATAATCGTTGAATTTCAATTTTTAAGTCCTGGTATTTCGCAACTTTTTCATGTTCCTTCTCGACCCTGCTATCACCTGGTATAGCGATGTCTATTATTGTAACCTTATTTTTCTCAACCAGTGTGATGTCTGGTGTGTTATGCGCTAGACATGGGACGTTTACAAAAAACCTTATTGTTCTCCTTTTGATATTAGGTACCACAAAGAATCTTGAGTTACTTTAAAGTATTATTCTTATTCTTATTATTCTTATTATTATTTGTTCTAATTATCCAATGAAGTCTGTGTTTGCCTTGATTGGTTGAAGAGCCAACCCAGACAGTTATAGGGGTGCAAATGACAGATTCAATAATTCCTCTGTAGAACTGTATCAGAAGCTCCTTGGGCAGCCTGAGCTTTCTGAGTTGGGGAAGGAAGAACAATCTTTGTTGTGCTTTTTTGATGACATTTTTGATGTTAGGTGCCCATTTAAAATCTTGAGATATAATAGAACCTAGAAACTTGAAGGTCTCTACCGTTGATACTGTGATGTCCAGTATTGTGAGTGGTGGTAGTGTAGAAGGGCTTCTCCTAAAATTTACTATTATTTCTACAGTTTTAAGTGTGTTCAGTTGACTGTACCATAAGGCTAGTTGTTCAACCTCCCATTTCTATGCAGATTTACTGTTGTCTCGAATTAGACCAATTACTGTTGTATCATCTGCAAACTTCAGTACTTTAACAAAGGGATCCTTTGAGATGCAGACATTGGTATACAGAGAGAAGTGGAGAGAGCACACAGTCCTGAGGCCTGTACAGGTATTTGATGTGATTCTGCCTAGCTTCCCTTGCTGCTTCCTGTCTGTTAGAAAGTTTATGATCCACTTACGTGTGGTAAGGAACAGCTAACTGATTTAGTTTAGCTAGAAGAATATCTGGAATGATTGTATTGAATACCGAGCTGAAGTCTACAAAAAGGACCATTGCATAGGTGTTTTGAGATTCAAGATGTTGTAGGAGGTAGTGCAGAGTCATATTGACAGTATCATCTGCTGATCTATTTGCTTGGTAGGCAAATTGCAAGGGGTCTAACAGTGGATCCATGATGGTTTTCAGGTGGGCCAGCATTAGCCTTTCAAAGATTTTCATAACTACAAATAATTCAGTTCCTTGATGGAAGGTTAGCACATCTCTAGTGATTTATTAAAGATGCGGGTGAATATGGGGATCAATTGGTCAGCACCAGCTTTCAAACAAGAAGGAATGCTCTTGTCTGGGCCTGTTGCTTTTCCAGGTTTTTGTTTGTGAAATATATCCATATCATTTTCTGTAATCAGCAGAGATGGGGCCCCCAAAGGGATGGGGTCAGTTATAGGAGGCTTGGCTGTTATTAGTGTATCTGATATGGAGGTGATGGAGATAGGTGACAGTGCTTTCCTCTCAAATCTACAATAAAACACATTCAGGTCATCTGCCAGTTGTCGATTGCCTTCCGCATGGGAAGGAGGTTTGCTGTAACCAGTAATATTTTTAAGAGTTTTCCACATTTGGTTCATTTGTTGAGAGTTGATTCCTTAGCTATTCAGAGTAGCTTCTTTTTGCTGCTCTAATGTCCCTTGTTAATACATTTTTGGCCTAATTGTACAATATTCTATATCCTTTCCTGTAGGCTTCCTCTTTGGCATGACATAGCTGCTTGAGTTTAGCTGTGAACCAAGACTTGTTATTACTGTATATTCACAGGTTTCTGGTCAGCACACATACATCTTCACAAAAACTAACATATGATGTTACAGTATCTGCAAGTTCATCCAAGTCTTCAGAGGTATCTTTGAAAATGTTCCAATCAGTGGAGTCAAAGCACGTCTGTAGCTTTAGTTTTGCCTCCTCAGTCCAAGACTTCAATGATTTAATTGTTGGTTTTATGGTTTTAAGCCTTTGTCTATAAACAAGTGCAAGGTAAATCATACAATGATCAGAGTGTCCCACAGTTGCTTGGGGTAAAGACCGCTAAGCATCTTTACATGTTGTGTAGCAATGGTCTTGCCCCTAGTGAGACAGTTGATATGCTGAAAGTATTTTGGTAGCTCTTGGCTTAGATTACCACTGTTTGAAATCTCCTAGTACAACAAGGAGTGAATCTGGGTATTTTTCTTCAGCCCACATAATCTGATAAATTAGAGTTTGTAATGCATTGTTTACGCAAGCTTGTGGAAGAACATATACTGCAAATAGAAGGAATGGGGAAAACTCTCATGGAAATTAAAATGATTTGCAATTGATAATTAATGTCTTTTAAGTCCACATCACAGAATTTATTTAGTGTAGTTACATTTTTCTATCATCGGTTGTTGATATAAAAGCAGAGAGCCCTCCCTTCTTTTTACCAGATGTTTCTTCAATTCTGTCTGCCCTTTGTATCTGAAACTCTGAGATATGCAAACTGCTATCATCAATTGACTCATTTAGCCAGGTTTCAATGAAGCAGAGAGCTGCTAAGTTGTAAAAATCAGAGTTGCATCTGTTTAAAAGAAATATTTCATCCATCTTATTAGCGAGTGAACATAAATTATCAGGAAGAGTGAAGGAAGATGGGGATTTATTCCATTTTTCCTTAGTCTATTTGAAATCCCTGCTCACTTACCCGTTCTCCTTTTGTTTTTATATTTCAATTGTTCAGAGAGCTTCTAGTTCCTGGATGAGAATCTCTTCTGCGTTTGTAAAGGGGGGGGGGTTGTAGTCACCGAAAACTTCCCATTTAAAAAACTGTTGCTTGATGCTTAGCAGTTGGTCTCCCAGGTATGAAGTCCCAAGTGAATCACAGAGATTAATAAAAACAACAAAACTATTGAGAATTTTATCAAGGCTGCCATCAGCAGTGCCTTCTTGGGGAGGTAAAATAATATAAAATAATAATAATATATATAGTATATAATATTATAATCTCTTTATATAAAAGCCAAATACTACTCACTCATCACAAAATATCTAGAACCGTAAAGCCTACAAACTTGAAATTTGGTGAGTATGTTCCTCTTGGCTTCTAGGTGCTCACTAAGAAAGGATTTTTTGAAATGACTATCAAATCATTAGTATTTTTTATACAGTAATTAACACACTCTGAGGCTTAGGAGTTAAACATTCTACTCTCCTCCCCACCTGAAAAGAACTCTGTTCTAACTGCCAGTTGCCTCACATTCTGTTACCTCAGTTTAAACTGGCAGATGTTCCACTCCTTCACTCAGGACAGGGGCTCCTTACAGTATTAAATGTCAGTACCTCACCAAAATGTCTACGCCTTCCACCTATGGAACTGCTTCAGGACTCAAGGCAGTAGGAGCAATATTCCCTTATGTGTTTCAATCACCAACCACCACTAAGCCAACAGATTGAACCGGAGTGAACCGGATTTCTCCTGCATTGCCTGATCACAGAGTTTTGTCGCAAAGCACAGGTATCCAGCTAGTAATAATATAAATATAAAAATGATGTTTGTTTTTTTAGATACATAAGTTATTTTGTCAGCTTTATTTTACACAGGGATTTTTACTTTCTGTGCAATTCTATTTAGGTCTAAAACGCAATGTGTATAGTATGAAAAGATAGTCCTATAAAAGTCAACAGGATGTTTGCATGAACATGTACAAAATCTGATAAAGGCTTGTCCTAGATCAGGCCAAAATAACATCTAGTTCAGTTCTTTGTTCACACATTACTAAGTATCTTGCATGATAGGCGGACAGGACCACTTTTCTATTTAGGGTTATGAACAGAGAGATGAAACGTCTATGTGCCTGCAATTAAAATAAGTCAAATATTTTTGCTTAATGTTAAAGCAAACACCTTCACTTCCATGGTTATTTATATAATCAATCCAATTAGATAACTCTATTTCAAACTAATGTGAAAGTACATCTGTTCCTACTTTTGTGAAGTAAATGTTTCCATCAAAATATTAGAAAGTATAGTTGAAGAAACAGATTAATAGTTTATATATTTTCAATAGAAAACAAAGAATCATGTAACAAACAAACCACAACTGTCCAAAGTTATATTAGATAACATTTCAGAAAACATATAACGTATGGTATTATCACTATGCCAAGAAAAGTACAAATCAAATGAATGACAGGAAATAATATTGTCTTTTAATTATGTTAACTTGGCTTACTGGAATGTCCTTTTCATAATAGAAGATCTGGGCTGCCAAGATTTGTTGACTTCTTAAGAAAATGACTGAGAAACATGTCACTAGAAACTCTTGTTTGTTTGATTAGATGACAAACTAATCACCCTTGAATTGACTTTCTTGCAGGGACAAAACTTCAAATTATTTTCAGTCCATTTAACAATTGCATAGACAAAAAGCAATATTTAAACACAATTAAACTGATTTAAACCTGCCATGTAGATGATGGATTTATTTTAAAATAATTATGGTTTGCAGCTTTCATGGTGATTTTATATTTCAAATAATGATCCTATTTTGTAATATTGACATATAACTGTGCTGTAATCAACACCAATATTTTAAATGAAACAATAAAATAAGGAGAGGGGGAAGCTTATAGTACTACTGTATGTTTTTAAAATAAATTGAGGCTTCTGAAGATTTATATTAACAGCAATATCAGAGAACCTTTCAGAGGCTGCAGCATTGGTATCCATGAATTAATTTCTCTTCACTGCATACCGAATAGCCAGTAGCATAAGAGAAGATTCCATTTTACCTTAGCACTGTCCAATGGAGCAGCTGCATTGCAGAAATAGACTTGCATGCATGTCCCTACGCTGTCAATTTGCAGCATGTCATTTCAACCATTTGAGAGAATGCCAGCCATGCAAAGCAAGCTCACTACAACCACACCAACACCCAGGTTGCTGATTGGAAATACCCATTTCCAGGCAATTCAGTGCCATTGTAATTGGTTACTAAAAAAAAAGTCAGCAAGCAAACAAAGACAACATTTCAAAGTTCATTTAACTACTCCAAACTAGTTCAGTTTGTTACATATATGAAATGAAGTGGGGTTTGCAACTCTGCCTGATTCAAATTTACTTTGTGAATATCTACATAAGATCTGTTGATAAAAAGTAGGAGAGTGGGCAAAGAAAGAAAAAAATCTGGGAATAGCAACTAAATGTATGTGAGTTATGTATGCATTTACTGTATTTCTTGAACGAGATAGTGGAATGCTCTACTCTGATTTTTGGCACCAAACAGAACAAACCAAAGAGCGATCAGTCAATTAACTACTGATTATTTGCCGTCAAGTTGTTTTTGACTCCTAGTGATTATATAGATCTCCAAGCAAATCTCCAAATGACAAAATTTCTCTCTAATTTAACATCCATGATTTTTAAATCATGCAATAATTAATTCAGCATTCATAGTGAATAATAATAGATGGTTATCCTCACTCATCTTATGGTCCAACAGTCAAGTGAAATAAAATATGCTTTAATAAGCCTATCGCACCACTGTGACAAGATGTTCCTTCATATGGGCCTATCTTTAAGACTGTCTGTCTCTAGATACAAGCTAGGTACAAGCTCTCTCTGTTGTGACCACACAGGTAAGCAGTATCTCATTTAGATTTCAAAACAACCAAGCTGCTAGATTGAATGTTGTCAAAACTAGAAATTCAATTTTCCATTGTGCTTGAGTTTTAGAATAGATGTTCTAAGCCAGGGGTGTTAAACTCAACGCCCGTGGGCTGAATCTGGCTTAAATCTGACCCGCAGGGCCGACCTGGAAATATCAAAGGACCGGCCTCCTGAAACACTCTGCTGGCTGAAAACGGGCCACATGGTGGCCTTGGAAAGCCTCTCCGTGGCCTGTTTTTGCTGCAAGAGACCATGGAGGGTGAAAACGAGGTGCGGGGGAGACTCCCCTGTGTCCTGTTTTGGCCAGTATAGTGCTGCAGGAGACCATTCAGGCCAAAAATGGGGCAGAAGGGGCTGCGTGTCCTGCCCCCCTATTTTGGCCGGCAGGGTGCTGCAGGATGCATTCATCCCATCTCCCCCCACTCCCTGCCACCCCCAGCTAGCCCATGAACTACAATGTTAATCCAACCCTTGAAGAAATCCAGTTTGACACCTTTGTTCTAAGCCAAGATATAGTTTGATTTTAGAGTAGCATATTGTCTGAAACTAGCCATTATGACTTATCAAATCATGTCTTAATATGACATCTAAATCCATTTTGTATAATCCTGATGGACATTCTAACTGTTAATGTAATATGCAAGAGAAAAAGAGGGAATGATTGTGCTAGCTGCCCCTCCATGAATCGCATTTTCAACACTTCTCTCATGTGCAGGATGAACTTTTGAAACAAAGAACCTCTTTTATCCATGGAATCCCACTACATGGTTTTTAATCTTTATTCGCCCATTATCTTCACTCCATCGATAAAGCAGACTGTTTCAGAACTTCATCTTGCACATAAAGCAGGTGAAGAAACTCAGGATGGAGGGAGGGAGTTAGCATCTGTATCCATTTCATTGTTTGGCAAATAGCTTGTATGGTATCTGAACTAGATTTATATGACAGTGTCTCTTCAAGTGTTTCCTGTTTCAATTCTGTGATGTTTGCAGCTAAATTAGAAGGACAGATCACATTGCACATTACTAAATGTTAGGAACTGGGAACTGGGAGCAGAAGTAGCATACATGTAGCTCAGTGGTGGATTGCAATTTATTTTACTACCAGTTCGCTCGTGTGCTTGTGCGATTACACGATTCTGTCCGGGTAGGTGGGCGGAACCTCCCGCTGCTGCCACTACCAATTCGCCCAATCCAGGCAGCAACCCACCTTTGATGTAGCTGTGCATTCTGAAACTTATCGAACACTGTTGGTCCTACTAACCTTATCCTAATTCACTCAGAAGATAACTCTCTGAATCGAATAGAACCAAATGTGGTATGGAAAGCTGGCCAAAGAAAGAACAAGTCAGGATCCATGGGAAAATTTATGGTTACTGTTTTTAAAGCAATTGAAAAGAATTCTTCTCAAAAGTCATGCTCTGCAGTCTTATTCTATATTGTTACTTCCAAAACATTTTATGTTATTTAAGAACAAGAATTAGGTGTACCAGCTGACCTAGAAAGTATCCTATAGTGGCCTAAATCTCAATAAAAATTGCTACCTGTCTATTTCCAAAAGGCTTAGAAAATTAATTACAAAGAGAATTACTATTTATGCCACTATGCAGTTTATTTTCTCAAGCGTACAATCCCAAGATTATAATATGTATTAGCATGCCTTTCTGACAAAATATCTTAGTCAAGATACAAAGCATACTGCCCCTCTGCTCTGGTATAATATTCCCCTGGTACAACTATTTCTCATCCAAATTCTTTTTACAGAGTTCAACATGGGCAGAAACTGGGCAAGCTGGCTTCAAAAAAACCTCCCCATAAGAAAAACATAGGGAGACTGAATTTGCATACCTACCTATGTAAGCTATACAGCTTACATTCAGAAATAGGCACATGATTTGCCTACTGCACCACACAAACATCTATTGGTTTCTTTAAATCAAAGTAATTTAAATGAATCTTTTTACCATTCTTCTCTTGAACCTGAGTAAAGAAATAACCCTAAATAACAAGAAAGAGCTAATTAGAATTGACATAGGGTTTCCCACCATAACACAATCTTCCCTTTGCACAGGCAGAGCAAACCTTGTCAAAACTGCCATCTTTATTCCATGTATGTTTTAAATCAGAAAAGCTTAGTGATAATTGATTTTAGATGACATGTAATTGTCTCTTTTCCAATGCAATGGATAAAGTAAACTCCCTTTTGTGTGACTTCATGCATATCTCCTAGCTATTTTACTCCCTGAAAACATTCTGCCTCCCAGTTTACCAAAGCTGTCATTCATAGCAAAGGGCAAGTTAAACAGTAAAACAAAAACAGAGAAACTGGAAAAGTAATTCAACACTCATTACTATATCCATTATTGTTGTGCAGATTGCTTATCAGTCCTCAGGAACATTTTCAACTATTTTGATCCTCCACAACTGACCTACGTTTGACACTACCTACAGGTCTCTTTGAATGTAGATTACACCATGGGATATTGAAAAACTCATAAGCTTGTTTCATTAAAGGTATATGTTTGCTTTTCCTGGATGGCTTCATAAATCCTGTGCTTCTGCAGAGTATCAGTAATGAAATTTATTTTCATGTTGTTGCTGCTTACATTTCTATTTGAATATATTGAAAGAATAAATTTTAGAAATATAATACTGTTTTGGATAAGCAAAACTCCTAACTCCTAACAGGTGTTTTTTTTTTTTTTTTAAAAAAACTGAAATATTGTCCTAAATGAAGAACTTCAATTTTGAAGTTAGCCTTAGAATAATATACAATTTGGACAAAAAGATCTTTGCTTGGATGCTTACAGAGTTCTTGAAAATAAAACATTGTTTTGTAGTCGGACTATCTCAAAATAAATATCTTTCTAAGCAGATATTCACCAATCATCATTCTCACTTAGATTTCCAAAGGGCCTTTTTTTGTGTTGCCTTATTTCATTCTTATCCATCCAAGTAACAGATTTCCCCCCCCGACCATATTCAGAAAGTTGCATATTTTTTTCTCCAAACTCATCTCTGAATCTTCCATTACCACAATTAATTAGAACATAATATGCAGCTATCATCAATATATGGATTTGTACTTTTAAAATATAACCGTAACAAGATTATACTAATTCATACTTTGTGACATTTTAGTCTTTTATTATTAAATTGATATTTTGTAATTTCTTGCATATATTCATCAACTCTATTCCACAAGAATAGATCAACTTTGTTCAAATCTATTACATTCCTCCCTTTTCTCTCTGTTTCACAGATACATAACATTTTGTAGATTGGATTTTATAATAAAATATA
Source organism: Natrix helvetica (assembly GCF_964273705.1). Taxonomy (NCBI): domain Eukaryota; kingdom Metazoa; phylum Chordata; class Lepidosauria; order Squamata; family Natricidae; genus Natrix; species Natrix helvetica. Next base: position 48,073,878 of record NC_138549.1, on the reverse strand, counting down.
AGATTTTCAAATGACATTTTAAATCAGTCTTTTCTGTAGCGCTGTAGTGTTATCCACTACTACAAGAACCTGGAATTGTCAAACATCTGTCTTGGTCTGTCTTGGAACTTGATGAAAGTATTTTAATTAATTAATTAATAAGCCATCCATCTTACCACATGGTTGGTTTGATAGTTTCAGCTTCGCATAATTAATTCCCATAATTAAAGATTTTGAGAAACTTTAAGTTGACAGTAATATATCTTCTGTCCTGATCAACAGGACAGAAGATATACAGATCATGCTAGATTAAAATAATCAAAAAATAAGCAATGAATGCCCATGGACTTTGTTTATTCCAATGACAGCACTCTCCACATATAGAAATGCATCTTGGATCTGAATGTAATTTACTTAATAAAGAAAATGTAGTACAAAGATTTCATATTCATAGTATAGCTGGAATTACGTTATTTCAAATGTTATTTTGCAGGAACATTATTCTTCCAGACTTTGAATAACACTGCACATACATGCAGACCAAGTTGTTGATCAATTCCATCAGTAAACAGTTTCTCCAAGGTTATCATTTATAAGTGCAGCTGTTGAATCTGTGCAGATTTCTGAAAATAATTAACTGGATAATGTAGAGGCTAGTACTGAGAAAAAAATGATACAACTCAAACTGTATCAATAATCCACCAATTTTCCAAATCTCATTAAAATGAATATTTTCCCCTTTTATATTCTATACAACATAGGCCAGTTACCTCTCTTTACAGTATGTTCATCTGGTGTCTTGCCCCCAACTTTAAAAGTCAGGTGGCAACCCAATAGTAATCCAAAAGTATAAGCATACAGCATAATCATTGCATTCACAGGAATGCTTTGAGTTTCTCAAGTCCCATTTGGTCCTAGGGATGAAGTTTATTTCTAGTCAATATGTCCTTGGGATTGGCCATGGCCATCCCATGGCTACCTGCCAAAGAACACAATGGCTGGACGCTATTAAAGCTGACATGAGACAGAGCATAGGAAAAAATCAAAGAAGCAGTGCAAGATCAGAAGATGTGGAGAGACCTGGCCCATAGAATTGCCAAGAATCAGACACAACTGAGTGGATAATCCTCATCATTTGGCTACTGTTTATGAATATATCTGATGCGCATTTTGTGAGTGTGTCTACCACACGTTCTCAAAATGCTAAATGTGCCCTTGGCACAAGAGCGCCTTACTTCTAGCTAGAAAAGCTCCTTCAAAATCTCTTCAGAAGATTAATTTCTCTCTTTCATACATAGTAACCCCATTCTAGTTCTACATTTCATACCATATTTTTAGATTCGGCAGGAGATTCTGCAGTAAGCCAGATAGCATATTCAAGACAGATACAGATTTGATGTCACTATAAGTGTAAATTTATGTGTAGAAAGGGAAAGGGAGGGAAAAGAGTTATCCTCATAGAAATCTCTTGTTTTTCTTTTCACAGCTAAAAAAGAGAGCAGATACCTGAGTTTTCTTCAAAGGATAATTTCTTAATTAATTAATCTATATGTATTTGATGCTACCTCAACTGCAGCTTATTAATAGCCATTTAGCTACAGATAAACTTGCAATCATGGACTGTGGTCATTTTAGAAATGACTTATATTTAATTATGGCTTTTGCAAAGAAGTTTTCAGTTAGAAATGAATTTTAACCTTAAACTAAAATGGCAATAAATCTGTAAGCAAATAGGTAAGAATTTATTTGCACAGTTATATAGATGCATAGGGACCAGTTTATCTACCTTAGCAGAGAAGAATGTTCTCTTGAGGCAGGGATGTTTTAAACTGTTTTCATAGGTAGAAACTGGAGTCTAACAGATAATATGTGATTAATAGTGTCAAGCTATACTAGAAGGTCACTTATACATCCTTATCCAATGTCACCGCTTTGTCCAACAGGCATAATTTCAGGTCGTATGAAGGTGACAGCAAATTCCAAACTCTGATCAGTACAGTCCCAGGCCACTAAGTGGAGTGAGTTTCAAATCACTGATAAGACAAATTTCTCTGGTGATAGA